>NC_057723.1:35394277-35446837 GCF_004010195.1 Chiloscyllium plagiosum
TGGATAACTATACATTTATCCACATTAAACTGCATCTGCCATGCATCTGCCCACTCACCTAACTTGTCCAGGTCACGCTGTAATCTCCTAACATCCTCATCACATTTCACCCTGCCATCCAGCTTTGTATCATCAGCAAATTTGCTAATGTTATTGCTGATACCATCTTCTGTATCATTAACATATATTGTAAAAAGCTGCGGTCCCAGCATGGATCCCTGCGGTACACCACTGGTCACTGCTTGCCATTCTGAAATGGAGCCGTTTATCACTATCCTTTGTTTCCTATCAGCCAACCAATTTTTAATCCAATCTAGTACTTTGCCCCCAATACCATGCGCCCTAATTTTACTCACTAACCTCCTGTGTGGGACTTTATCAAAAGCTTTCTGAAAGTCCAGGTACACTACATCTACTGGACCTCCCTTGTCCATCTTCATAGTTACATCCGCAAAAAATTCAAAAAGATTAGTCAAGCATGATTTCCCCTTCATAAATCCATGCTGACTCTGTCCTATCCTGTTACTAGTATCCAGATGTGCCGTAATTTCTTCCTTTATAATGGACCCCAGCATCTTTCCCACCACAGAGGTCAGACTAACTGGTCTATAATTCCCTGCTTTCTCTCGCCCACCTTTCTTAAAAAGTGGTATAACATTAGCCACCCTCCAATCCTCAGGAACCGACCCTGAATCTATCGAACTCTGGAAAATAATCACCAACGCATCCACGATTTCCCGAGCCACCTCCTTCAGTACTCTGGGATGCAGACCATCAGGCCCCGGAGACTTATCAACCTGCAGACCTAACAGTCTCTCCAACACCAAATCCTGGCAAATATAAATTCCCTTAAGTTCAGGTTCTTCAGCCAATGTTACCTCAGGGAGATTAAGTTGTATCAATATTTTATTAAGTTGTATCAATATCAAGATTAAGTTGTATCAATATTTTATATGTCTGAATTTATTCCATTCCTTTTGAGTTTGTTTAGAAAACCATTGTTTCAAATAAACAATTATGGGTTTGGGTTAGTGTAATTGATCAATACATTGCATTTCACCTTTGGGGCCAATTTTAAATACAGTTTAAAACAATGAAAAGGAGTACTAAGTTTATTCAGTGTCAGCAGAAATTTTAATTGGATCACTGCATATAACTGCATCAGCTTGGCTCAGTAGTAGCATTCTTGCCTGAATCTGAAGGTTGTGAGGTTAAGACCCAGTTAAAGACTAAAGCAGTTAACATTTTCTGCTCATGATGCTATGGTGTCAGTTTGGATACAGGCAAATGTCTGTTTACGTTGATGTAAACAGTCCCATGGAATTGTTAGCGGAAAAACTTTGCAAAGAATTGCAAAGTGGGATATTGAGATGCAAACTATTTTCAATGGAAACGTTACTTGGTCAAGAGTGATGGACAGTCAACTTACTATCATTCCTTTTTGTTCAACAGGAGAAGTCAAAATTTAGCTCCATTGACATGTGAATCTAAAGTGATTAAAATTCTGTAAAACATGATTAACCATATGAAATGAACCAATTTGGATTCTGAATACTGTTCAGCTTCACCCTGCCATTGATTCTTGTATTGTATAATCATCTTTAAATTCTTTGATCTCCCCTGAACAAAATATGGTATTATCATTGTGTAATGATACAGGGACAAAATTTATGTGCACATCTTTGATTCTACCAGGGGTATTATTATAAAGTCATCTGCAGAGTGCTAATTAACTATGTAAATTAAATAATATTTTTCCAGTAAGCCTTCTGATCCTGACTAGCTTTGAACTTCAAATGTAAAAGATTTCCTTTTGCAAAGCAATTCTACCACCTCCCCCAATCGAAACATAAAATATAGAGCATACAATTTATCTTGCTCCTATTCTTTATCTTGCTTCTTCTGAAGTAAATCTATTTCAACTTTCATAAGGAGAGAAAATATTAATTTATGTACTTTCAGCAGATGGATAAAAGCTCACCAACTAGGAATAGGCTTAAATGCCAGTCTTGCCCACATCCCAAGAATCAAAATATATATTAAAAACACATGCCAGGCCTCACCCACATGGTGAGTGAAACATAAAACCCCAAACGCAAATGGTTGAGTTTGGGGAGCTCTACAGCAGATAACTTGGTATTGGCAGCCACAATATGGTGGCAGCTCCATGGCGATGGTGGGTCCAGTGCAGGCAGTGTTGGTGAGCCCGGCTCAGGACACATGGCAGTGCCAGCAGACATTTTGATTTTGTTTTGTTTCTGTTTCTTTAAGCTCAGCTCTTGTTTTTTATTCTATCGTATTCTAAGATAGTACCAGAGAGTGGCGACTACGTACGCTTTTCACGGTACTCCGTACTGTTGTGCTCAGATAAACGTGACAATAAAACCTAATCTAATATAATCATCAATCCCCACAGAGAAACTGGGACTTACCCCCTCGAAGTCACATCTCCTGATGAGTTGCTTGGTGTACCCTTACATGATGGTGCTGCTTCTAGTTGCACTGTTTGTCTTTGAATGTTGCTTTACAACCATGCGCCTTTTTCAAATGTTGCGTTTGTCATAGCTTCCTGGGTGGAGAAAATCAAACCCCTCTATTCCTGGAGTCGTCAATGTTAAAAATTAAGCCAAACGATCCAAGGTTTCCAATTTACCCTACTGATGAATTCAGGTTAAACAACGCTCACCACATTTCTGTACTTAAGAAACAACTGTTAATTAGAAGCAAATTGTCTTTAGTTAGTTGCAAAAAGGAAATCCAAAATTATTAATTTATAACTCTATAACTTAAACACGACCTCTTCTCAAATTCCCTGATTCACAAGCAGACAGATATGAACAAGACATTGATATTAAAAGTGGAATAGTTAAAAAGAAAGTCCGGGAAACAGTTTAATAGCACCCGTCTGAACTACAGGATTTGCTGAGTTGTTTTCTTTCAGTTCATTTTTTATTACGCTGATTAGACAAGCTTGCTCTGTGATGCTGTCTTTCATTCACTGGCTGTGAATTTGCCCCTTTCTGAATCTCTAAAGGTGATTGTATCTTTTTCTTTTATATGAGGAAATTTGCAGAGAAAGGTAAGTGGGAGCAACTAACTGTTCCTGAAGACTTCCTGGGATTTCCAAACAGGAAGTGCATTATTAAAAATATTTTGCTGCATTCATTCCAACTGTTACGGACCAAGCCAGGCACCCTCAAAACATTTCAAGAAAGTAGCCCGCATCCTACTTTTGCTAGCTATCTGAAGCAGGTGTATAGTGGATATTCCAGGAGTGATGCAGCTGGCCCATTTAGTTTTAAACAAACAGTATTTATTTGCAAGATTACTGAATGAAACGCAAACAGAAGAGAACAGAGTACAGAAGAACAACCAATCTGAAAACCTAAAGACTATCGCAACTTAATGATGCTATTCCAAATACATGCAACAATCCCTATAAACACCTCTTGGCGAAAAAGGTAAAATCAAACACAGAGTCTTACAGGAGAGCGCGAGCTGGCAGGAAGATTCAGCATGGAACACCATCTTCCATGTAGCTGTTGTTGGACCAGCACTCTCAAAACTGACTGCTTGAAAAACCAAACCAAACCCAAACCAGAGTAGAGTTGAGCTGGGAGAATTGGCCACTCCCCTTTCATTGTACAAGTTTTTTTTTAAATCTTAAAAGCTTCTTCAAGTGAATCGACCCCAACCATTTCAGAACCTGTCTTTATGACCTCCTGAAAAACAACAAGGACAACATTGACCTTGTTAAAGGAGCAGCATCATCACAGCAACCAAGGAATACAGCGCATGCATTGAAGTACAGTGCTGAATATACAAAAATAAATGATTTGCTTTGATCTGATTTATTATCACATGTACCCAAGTACAATTAAATGTTTTGTTTGCGAGCAGTACAGGCAGATCGTGGTAAGCAAGGACATATAGATCATAGGGTGAAAAAACTTGGACAGAGAGAGGCATACAGGTAACACTGTTCAGGACATACACAAAGCAAGATCAACATTATTTGACATTCAAGAGTCCACTCATCAGTCTAATAATGGCAGGGGAGAAACTGTTCTTGAACCTACTGGTACGTGTGTACAAGCTTCCTGTGTTTAACAGACCAGAACTTGGCTCTAGCAGTTACTGTCAATTCAGAGGAATAATTATAGTGTTTACTGAGACTTCCTTTGACATTACCACCACAACATCTGCTAGGAGAAAGTGAGGACTGCAGATGCTGGACATCAGAGCTGAAAATGTGTTGCTGGAAAAGCACAGCAGGTCAGGCAGCATCCAAGGAGCAGGAGGGTTGACGTTTCGGGCATGAGCCCTTCCCCAGGAATCTTTCCCAGGATTCCTGGGGAAAGGCTCATGCCCGAAACATCGACTCTCCTGCTTCTTGGATGCTGCCTGACCTGCTGCGCTTTTCCAGCAACACATTTTCACCACAACATCTGGGCAAATTTAATTTAACAAGCTAAATATAACTTCAGAACTACAAATAATTACTTTATGAATGTGCAGCCATCTTACAGAATCCTCTACTAATTCAATGAAGCATTAATACAAAAATGACTTAGAAGGGTTGAGAGAGATTATGGGCCAAATGCTGGCAAATCGGGCAAGGTCAGATTGGGATGTCTGGTCAGCGTGAGAGAGTTGGACCTAAGGGTCTGTTTCTGTCTGTATGACTCTATGACACACACACTGAGTTTTATGATGCTTTCCCTTTGCAGTGAGGTGCTTCTCAGCGACACTGGCCGCAAATAAAATATAGTCACTTGGTCAGGAACCAAACAAAATGTTGCTCATAGAATTTCTACAGTACAGAAAGAGACCATTCAGCCCATACTGGTACTCCAAAGAGCATCCCATCCAGACCAAGTCTCTCACCCTATCCCCATAGCCCGACATTTCCCCTGGTTAATCCACTTTGCCTGCACATCTCTGGACAATTTAGTACAGCCAATCCACCTAGCCTGCACAGCTTTGGACTGTGGGAGGAACCTAGAGCTCCAGAGTAAACCCACACAGATGCAGGGAGAATATGCAAACTCCAAACAGACTATCACCCAAAGCAAGAATTGTTTCTGGGTCCCCAGTGCTGTGACGTAGCAGTGTTAACCACTGAGCCATTCTTGTTGTCAAACATATGAACCCTAGTTCAGAACTCAGCAGATCTGCTACTGCTTGCTTTTGGTCTCCCTGATCCATGCAAAAGCAACATTGTGAGCTCGATACAATGTCCTCCATTAAAGATAATGTTTAAAACTGCAGCCATCTCTTTGCACAGTTTCCTTGTTTTAAAGTAGTATCTTACTTTTTAAGACACAGTCCAAAAATAAAGAAAATAGAAAGATATGATCTTTTCAAGTTTTTGCTTTTCGTTTCCAATTACCACCCACTTTACAGCAATTTTACCATATTGGAGGCACACAATAGCACTGCACTGATTGGAGAAGAACCAAATGTTATTAGAGCAAAAAAGGGTATTATTTTTGCTTACAAATTGTCAAACTCCTTGAAATCCTCTCATGGATTCCTCATGGGTAGTCGAACCCAGCTGAGAACCACAGCTCCATGTTATTCAAGAAAAATAAGGAATGATATGATAGCATTTCCTAAAATAATTAAATTTTAAAATAAGAATCAGATAAACACTGGACTAGGGCATTATCAGTATATGTGGCATTTTTCACTGTACAAAATGCTATATTTTGTCCCAGTTTGTAGGATTTAACCACCCATACTTTGCAATCTATATCATGATAGAATATAAGCATATAACCTTTATTTTATAATGTTTCCATTTCTCTATGACAGTACATTCTTTGGTATGAATAGATATATATATTTATCACTGTACAACCTGCTTATTCGGGAATAACTAATATTTCTCTGGAAGGATTTAATAATTTCAGCACTATAAATTATTTGAATACTGCAGAGCTGTGAAAGGCCACATTGACATTTAAATCTGAAATTAAACTCATTGTGTCAAAGATTACAATTCTGAGAGATTGGTGCTTATGATGCAGAGAACGTTAAATGGTAATTGTTAAATATAGTTATTTATTCATGGATGCATTGCACATTTGAGTTTTAATTGTAATAAGCTTTGGATAGAAATATATTGGCAAGCTTTTTCCAGTTTGAAAATGGATGTCTATGATTTATTATTTTTAGCTGGAGGGTTTGGTTTTACCTTTATCATTATAATTATTGTTTCATGCTTTTATATGGTTAGAAGTCACAAGATCCTCAAATTAATTATTTATGCAGACTTGCTGCATCAAGTTGCTATTCAAAACTATCTTCATTTACTTTGCTTTGCAACATCTGTTGTGCAAAGTCGTCAGTGATATTTACTTTATTATTACCATAATCTTGTTTCAGTACTTTATCTGACTTCACGGCTTTCTGTCCAAGTATAGGTTCATGGGTGTAGAAAGGTGAAAGATATAAAATAATGTAGAATTACTTTAATTCTGTGTTTCTATCTTCAAGGTGTAATTTCACTGAATAAAGTTATCACAAAATCAATATTTAAGAAAAAATAACAATCATTTTAGCTATGTTGTCAACTCGTTAAATAATTTACTGATCCTGTTGAGCTAATTATTTTAAATGTTTATAAAACTCAGTGCCATTTGTATAGGATGCATCTTGTTGTTTTCTGACACTGGCATTAATCGTTGGTTTTCTTCAAATAAGATTAATACTTATGAATCGTGAGCATCAGTCTCAGTGAAGAAACATTAACAGAGCTGAATTATATTAACCATTCGCAGCTGCATAATTAAAGACTAACATGTGCAGCCAGCTGATAGAGCTACCTTGAAAAAATCCTTGAAAGCTTCATTATCCTAGTTTCTTAAGAGCATTTTCCATTATCATTTGTACTTGGGTTCACTTAAAATCGTTGCATTTCTCCTCTTCCAAATACTGTGATTAGCTAGCTTCCCCATTAGGATTGCAATGGATTTAATATTTTTGGGTGTAATTTAGCAATGCATTCGTGAAGAATTTTCTGCCCATCAACAGTAAATTTAAATTTGCTTTGTCTCATGGAATTGTCTCTCTGCAAGAATGTGACATGACTGTATATATCTCCCAATGCTAAAAACATACAAGAAACAACAATAATGACAATTAGACAAAGAGGCAATATTTAATTGCCCATATAATAATTTCTGAAACACAGCTTGCACAAGAGCAAAAGTGAACAACAAAATCAAAATGAAATAACATTTTGTTTCAACAGTATTACATGCCAATACCAACTGGAATGTATGAACCTATTCAAAAAAATCCATTGAGTAACCAGAATTGCTCTCACAAGGTAATTAAACATTCTGCACTTCTGCAAAAAAAAAATTGCAATTGCATGGCCAATTTGAGACTAACCAGAAAAATCTTGTAAATGATCTTCGTTGCACACTAACTCCAGGAGAAGTAAGGAAGTGAAATCAATCCCTATTTTTGGCAGAAGAGTGGACAAAGATTAAGGTTAAGGCAAGGTGGGTTAAATAGATTTCTTTTGTTCTGTTTGATTCTGTAGGTTGTATTTCCACACTGGGGCCATTTCCTGACACTTGAAACTCAAACTCATCACCTCTACCCATACCCACCATATTTTCACCTTCCAGAGATATGGCTGGGCAGGATTTGGATTGTCAAATTCATGTGGCAATGCCAGAGGAATGAGAGAACGAAGGAAGGCTGGTTACAAGGCTAGTTAAATCCTAGGCCTACCTCTCCATATTATTTTACACCCTCTAACTAGGTATAATTTCTCTACTCAGACCTCCTCCAAGTCACCTCATATTGCCACTTGCTCCTGCTGTGCCCAATGTATCCCCATGCATCCATAGTTCTCAAAAGCAATAGACAATAGGTGCAGGTGTAAGCTATTCAGCCCTTTGAACCAGCACCACCATTATCATCATGGCTGATCATCCACAATTAGTAGCTTGTTCCTACCTTATCCCCATAATCCTTGATTCCACTATCTTTAAGAGCTCTATCCATCTCTTTGTTGAAAGTATCCAGAGACTTGGCCTCCACTGCCTTCTGTAGCAGAGCTTTCCATATATCCACCACTCATCTGGATGAAGAAGTTTCTTCTCAACTCTGTTCTAAGTGGCCTACCCTTTATTTTTAAACAGTGTCCTTTGGTTCTGGACTCACCCATCAGCGGAAACATGCTTCCTGCCTCCAGAGTGTCCAATCCTTTAATAATCTTATATGTCTCAATCAGTCCCCCTCTCATCCTTCTAAACTCAGGTGTATATAACCCCAGTCGCTGCAATCTTTCAACATATGATAGTCCGGCCATTCCGGGAATTGAACTCAGCAACCTACACTGCACTCCCTCAATAGCCAGAATGTCCTTCCTCAAATTTGGAGACCAAAACTGCACACAATACTCCAGGTGCAGTCTCACCAGGGCCCTGTATAGCTGCAGAAGGACCTCTTTGCTCCTATACCCAATCCCTCTTGTTATGAAGGCCAGCATGCCATTAGCTTTCTTCACTGCCTGCTGTACCTGTGTGCTTGCTTTCATCGACTGATGTACAAGAACACCCGGATCTCATTGTACTTCCCCTTTACCTAACTTGACTCCATTTAGATAGTAATCTGCCTTCCTGTTCTTGCCACCAAAGTTGATAACCACACATATTTATCCACATTAAACTGCATCTGCCATGCATCCGTCCTCTCACCTAGCCTGTCCAAGTCACCCTGTATTCTCACAACATCCTCCTCACATTTCACCCTGCCAGCCAGCAGCAACTTTGCTAATATTACTTTTAATACCTTCATCTATATCATTAAATGTATATTGTAAACAGCTGTGGTCCTAGCACCGAACCTTATGGTACCCCACTGGCCACCACCTGCCATTCAAAAGGGATCCATTTATCACTACTCTTTGCCTCTTGTCAGACAGCCAGTTTTCAATCCAAGTCAGTATTTTGCCCCCAGTACCACGTGCCCTAATTTTGCTCACTAATCTCCTATGTAGAACTTTACCAAATGGCTTTCTGAAAATCCAGGTACACTACATCCATTGGCTCTATCTTGTCCATCTTCATAGTTACATCCTCAAAAGATTCTAGATTAGTCAAGCACGATTTCCCCTTCATAAATCCATGCTGACTCTGCCAATAGAATAACAATGGGAATTGTTTGAAACGGACATGAAAAATTGAGCTAATCTAATCTGTCATCGGGAGCTGATAACATCCCACCTGAAGTATTCGATTGTGGAGGGGTTCACATGATTAAGAAATGCACTAGTCTCTCTTGCCTAATCTGGAATCTGGACAGTGTGCCCCAAGCCAATAAGAATGTATTCACAATTGATTTATGCAAGATCAGACACGATGCAGCACATCAAATTCAGAATCTGAACAAAATAGAAGCCTCTGGCCAGGGTTTCATCATAAACTGTAAAGCTTGATGTTAGGCTTAATACAAATATGGCAGCCTGGATATGTGATCAGTGTCATTCATTCATTTTACAATGACAGTGGCCAGGATGTTGTCAGTAGTCAGTCATGCATCATTGGATTCCTTTCCTGCCTCCAGTGACACCAAACAAGGGTGTGTATTGACACCAGCTCTCTTTACCATGTACTTCTCAGCCAGGCTCCAGTACACACTTAAAGATCTTAACAAAGGAATACACATTCAAGTCTGGATAGACAGCGACCTCTTCATTTTGCAAAGCCTCAAGGCTTGCTCAAACATTAGTGAAAAACTACTGAGTGAATACTGCATTTTACATTCCACTAAAGGACAAACAGTTGACTACTTTGTCCTAACCTCAAAATACTTAAGCCTTTTAGTAAGTCTGAAGAAGGTAGAAATCTTGTATCAACCCACCTCTGGTCATGTAGTCCAAGACCCCAGACATTATTAACACCATACCTGCCGATTCAGTACAGAAAGTTTGCAGTCTTGAGAATATTCTCTCTTCCAACCATTGGCAGGCAAAGGAAGCTTAGAATTTGACAAGTTCATTCACAAACTTTGAAAAGGGCATGGAGTTTGTCTCACACAGAGTCTATCAGATGGTGATTTTTCCATCACTTCTTGATGGGTGCAATAGTTAATAACATACCAGTGTGATGTAAAGCATATAAAAGGTACTCTACCTTCATTACCCTGAGATCTATTTGCAACATCCAGGAATCAGTACAAAATTCTCAGGATTGTGGTCCTTGTAAATTACAGCATGCCTGGCACAAAGAACATGCTAATTTGACATCAACACTGGTGGGTTGGTTATCATGTTCACGAGAAGGATTCCCAACACCAAAGGCAGTATTGCAGTGTCAGTTGAGCACAGGAAGCCATATCATAGGATGTCCCAAACCAAGAAATGAGGACTATCTGAAAGACAACTACAGAGCCTGCACACTGGATCCAAATACCTGGACAAAAAACAGAACCAAAAGAGAAGCCTCTGGCATAAAGTGATTTTAACATTTGCAGAGAATAGAGTCAAGTGTCTGCAGAATAAGTAAATGCAATACAAAGCCAAGGCCTCCGTCCCTCTGTCCAACATTGTCATCATATGAAATAAATCCAATTGGTTAAGTAAACTTGACTTTAGTCTGTGGCACACATCAGACAACATCATCCTAGTCTGTTAATTTTTTTTCTTCCCTTTTTGTTAACCACTGGGCCATAAATTGACTGACCAGTGAATTCATCAAAGAGAATTCATCATAAATATTTACATGAAAAAATACTCCAGATCCAATGATGAGAAATGTAAATCCTCTTAAGTTGTCATTCAACTAATTGATAAAGGCAAATGTGATGACCCCTGCAAGGTTCATGAGAAATCACTAATTAATCTCTGTGGAGCTTGTTGAGTATAAGTTCCCTTGGTAACAGGCAATGGTCTGTCCAGCTGGAACTCATCAGGTGGGCCCTTTGGACTTTGCTTGTATTTTCTTTTCTTTTTCTTTTTTTTTGTCTTTTCTTTCTTTTTGTTTAACCCCTACACTACCACCTAAGTGTGGTAGTGCTTATTTTCTCCCCAGCACCCATGGTGTGTGTGTGCAGGTGTGAGACACAGTGAGAGACACAAGGTGCACAAATCTTTATTCAAATTCCACCACCAGGAAGATAGGAAAACACCCGGGTGACCATGGACTTTGCTTGTAAATACTTGATTGGCTGTTTGGGTGATTACTGGTGATAGTTAAGGGAGAAAATAAAGAAGTAAGTGATATGATTTTGGTGGTGGGGAAAGTTGCTCGGTTGTGTGAAATATCACTTCTGGATATTTTAAAAAAAAGAACGAAGAACAATAAATTAACGCCAACCCAGGAATGGGTCTGCAGAAACACCTGTCCCACACTAGGACTAGCAACTGATGATTGGGATATGAAGTCACAGAATGGAGAAGTTGTTCATTCTATTGAGACTAAAAGTATTGACCGAGGTCTCCAAAGGAATTATGTAAGCAATAATATGCTGGTGATTTCCAAAAAGGAGCTTCAGTTGATTATGGATCACCTCCATCATCAGTTAAAGGCTTACTAATAGTCTGAAGAGGATTAATATAATTCAGCAACGAGCTCATGGAAAGCCAGATGTTAAATCACTCTTGGCAAAACCAAACTGAATTCAGTCTAGTAGTTAACTTGTTTTGGAGCTGTTCCATCCAATTATTAAAGGATCAATGATGAAGTGTGGCTTCCTTACAGAGAGCAAGTGTGGTGATTGTAGAATGCTGAAACGTGTTTGAAATTAGCAAGGTTTCCACAAAACTGACATTTATAAAATTATAATTGTATCATCCAGAAAGCAGCAGGCAGGATTTTACCAAGGACACCTTCACACCCTAATTCAGATTATATAGCAGGACAGGATCACTAACAACAGGATAGATAAACGTGCTGCCAACATCAGCATTGAGGTTATGAAAATCAATGCCTGGTTCTATTGGGCTGGACAGGTTGTTAAGATTGATGATATACAATTGTTGAAGGAGGTGCTTTATGGAGAATTGGATGACAGAAAGAAACAGGATGAGCAACAAAGGCATTACAAGGACAAACTGAAGATTCATTTCAAACAATGTAACTTTTTTGAAACTCTGGCAGTAAGTAGTAATGGCTTACTGAATAGAGGGAAGGATTGAAAGGCTTTGAGTTTTTGTGGAGGGAAGGTAGAGGAGTAGAAGGATCAGCTACATCAATGGAAGGGTTCCCAGCCCAGAGGAACAGATTTATTTGAGGCTTGAAGTAGATAATGATATTTGGCTGTATACATGTAAGTAGAACAAATACTTACACTAGTGAACCACTGCATGCCACAAAGCCGTTTGAACAAAAACATGGATGTAGTTCTGCTATTGCTATGCAGGCCCTGTTATGACCTTTGTGAATGTGTCAAGATTTTTCACCCTGCATGTAAAACATTTGCTCTGAACTGGTTGGAGTAGCTCTCTCAACCCCAATTTATGTTGTGCACAACCCATTCATAGCTAAGGTAGGAAATAAACAGGCTCATTTTAAATGTCTTGGACAGTCAGTGAACCATGAGGATGAATCCAATCGTGTACACCTCCAGGCAGATCCAATCAAAGTTTTGTATCTTGCTTTGAAGCAGGGCTGTGCAGTCATGTTTAGCAGCAGGATCAATGAATATAAATTCGGATCCATCCTCAAGAACAATGTGTATTTTGTCTAAGTAGTCATGTTGCCCACGTATGACTGTTCCAGTCCTTTTGCTAGACTTACTGATGATCATGTCTAGTTGGTCATGAGGCATCACTGCACCAACAGATATTTGTGCTATGTGTAGAAATTAACGAAGTTGTTGGATATTACACAATGCTCATGCAGTAGATAGATGTGCTGACAAGGACTCTTTGGATGTTGGTCATGCTGGGATATCTGGAAGTAGAGGTGTTCCAACACAACAAGTACCCTTTTCTGGTTGATGTGGGATGAAGGCACACCAAAATTGAAGCCATGTGCAAAAGCAAGTTCTTCCCTTAATCCAGACAGAGTAGTTGGAGAGAAACTATTTCCACTGCAGAGGGTCAAGAACCACAAGGGCACTAATTTAAGGTGATTGGCAGGAAAACCTGCAGTGACATGAATGAAAACCTTTCAACCCGTTTCTAGATTCCTGGCTATGACCTACTACTGTCTAAAATCCCTCTTCACCCCATCTCTTTGCCTAGCCCATGAGCTGTCCCTGTATGTTCAGATGTTTAGAATTAAGAGCCTACTGATGACCATGAATCCATTGTTGATTGTCAGAAAAACCCATTTGGTTCACTAATGTCAATTAGCGAAGGAAATATGGTTGACTTTGAACTGCCCTCTGGACAATTAAGGATGGGCAATAAATGCTGGCCTAGCCAGTGATACCTTCATCCCATGAATCAATAAAAGGAAAACAAAACCATTAACTGACATAGCTGTGCAGATGAGGTGAATTCTACAAAAAAGATGAATAATTGACTTGCTGTACAAGCACTGTTATCTGATTTGATTATTAAGTTCTAAGAACACTGAATTGCTTGCAGAAGAAAACAATGATTTTTTTTCTGCTGAATACTGCATTTTAATGTTCTTAATGGAACGTTTGTACTGTTAGCTGTATGTACAAGCAGTGGTTTAAAAAAGAACCATCTTCCACTTTCAATAACTATGCATGACATTGCTCCTACTGGGCAAGAAGCGACTGCATATCAAAGCAGTGACAGGTTATTAGCTGGTAGAAGGAGGGGATAGGAATCACAGAAAGCAATGACACAGAATTAAACCATTCTTACTCATCACATTGTTGCCAGCTCCACAAGTGCAAGACAGCTGGTAACACCCGCTGTCCCATCCTCTCTCCCCACCTCCTGTTCTTTCCCCACGGTCCTGCAGAGTTTCTCTCTTCAGGTGCTTATTTTCTTCCTTCTGAAAGCCACATTGTGCCTCCACCACACTCAGGAAGTGCATTCCTGAGCCTAACCACTCACTGTGAACAATTTTCATTCATATCACTGCAGGTTTTCCTGTCAATCACCTTAAATCAGTGCCCTTGTGGTTCTTGACCCTCTGCATTGGAAATAGTTTCTCTCCAACTACTCTGTCCAGATTAAGTATGACTTTGCTTACCTTATCAGATCTCAGCTCTCTAAGGAGAAAAGCCCTAACTCCTCCGACTGCTCAAATGTTTGAAGCCCCTCAATACTTAAACCATTATTGTCAACATTTTCTGCACTAGCTCCAAAGCCTCCATATCTTCCCTGCAGTGCCTCGAATTAGACACAACACTCCAGTTGATGCCAATTCAAAGTTTTGTGAAGGTTTGTTATAACTTCCTTGCGTTTGTACTCTTTGTGCAAATTATAAAATCCCAGGTTCCCTCTCCCCACTGCAATCTTTCATGACTTTTGCATATGTACTCCTCAGGTGTGTCTGTTCCTTCACCTTATTTAGAATTGACACTTCTATTCTCAAATCATAGATTACATCATAGATTCCCTACAGTATGGAAGCAGCACACCGACCTTCTGAAGAGCATCCACCCTGATCAACCCTATCCCTACAACCCTGCATTTCGGTGGCTAGTTTACCTAACCCACACATCCCTGGATACTATGGGCAATTTAGCATGGCCAATCCACCCAACCTGCACATCTTTGGGCTGTGGAGGAAACCAGAGCATCCACGGTAAACCCATGCACTCATGGAGAGAATATGCAAGGGTGGGATTGAACCCAGGTCCCTGGCACTATGAGGCAGCAGTGCTAACCACTGAACCACCGTGCTACCAATCTTTTTTGTTGCTCCTCAGTTTTCCTGCCAAAATGTAACATTTCACATTCCCCTATAATAAGTGTCATCCACCGCATGCCTATCTGTTCTCTTAATCTGTCTACGTCCTCCTGACAGCTGTCACTCCTCCGTATGGTTCATAATATGTCCAAGCTCTGTGTCATTTGCAACTTGTGAAATTGTGCCCCGTACACCCAAGAATGTAACAAGAAAAGTAGTGGTCATACTATTGGGAAACAACACTGTATAATCATCCAAGAACCAACCATCCAAACAGACATTCTGTTTCCTGTCACTCAGCCAACACAGGGACAGAAAAATAATGTGCTGTTTTTGTTAATATATGTGCATTTCTTGAAAGGAATACCAGCTAGGTCCAGACATTAAGATACCATTGGGAGCACCACTTCACTAAGTTATTTTGTGTTGACATGTCTCCTGCCAGTTTTGCAACATTGTTACCTTCGACATCACAAAATTGATACTTGTCCTATTGACATTTGTACCAGGGCACAAAGATTAAAATCAAAATAAGTAATTGATTTTTTTCTCCAAATATTGAATAGGTTGCGTATATCAATGCAAGGAAACAATATAAAATTGGCATAAACAAACATCACAAAATTAGAAATAAAAGCAGAAGTTGCTGGAGAAACTCAGCAGGTCTGCCAGCATTTTTGGAGAGAAAGCAGTGTCAACATTTCGAATCCAGTAGCCCTTCTCTCCACAGTTGCAGTTGTTTGTTTTATTTTACCATGAAGTTAGAGGTAGATGTATCCTACAAACTTTAGCTTTCTGAAATGGACTAGCATTAAAAGCATCAATGTAATCATCACATTCAGCTGAATGAAGACAGTATTGGTCCAAGTTTGAAGGATTTTGAGGAACATCATTTCTATAGATAATCAAATGATATTTAAGAAGATTATATTCATTGGCAGCATTCTAATATCTTAAGTTAGAAGGTGATTGGTTCAAACAACAGACTAGGACTTGAAGACACTGTGTATGCCTTTGGAGGAGTACTGTACATTGGAAGTGCTGTCTTTGGATGACCACTCTCTCCCTGAACTAATCTTGTGTCACAACTGCTGCACCTCTAACTGAGGTCGCATCCAGACATTTCATGGGTTGTAAAAAATCTGGCTACACTTTTGAGAGGAAATAATAGATGACTGATTAGTCCTTAACCATTGCCAACAAAATATGCAAACTGATCTCATCACTGTTTGTTAAGAACTTGCTGTTTAAAAATTGTTTGCAGCATTGCCCACATAACAAGTGACAAATTTTAATATAAGATTTAATTGGTTGGCTAATAAAGTGAATAAATGTCACCTGGTGGCCACTAGACAAATGTGGCTGCCTGATGACAAAGTTTGAATTCTGAATATTGAGGGTTGTATGACAATCAATCACAATAGGCAGCTAGGTAAAGGCAGATGGCCAGCAACCCTAATGAAGATATTATTGGTACAATAATCAAACATGACCTTGTTTCAAGTGGTCAGGATGTTAGAACCATTTTGGGTGGACATGAGAAATAGTAAGGGAAATAAGTCATTTGTGGGAATAATCCACAAGCTTATATGTAGAATAGTAACCACACGTAGGGAGAGGTACACCAGAAATATTTCATGCTTGTGATAAAGGGTTGGCAATAATTATGGATGATTTTAATGTAGATGTAAACTGAAAAAATGAGATTGGTAATTAGAGCCGCATTGAGGAGTTCACGTATGCTTTCTGATAGTTTCTTAGTACGCCTGGAACTGACCAGGGAGTGGGCCATAATAGACTTGGTATTATATGATGTGACAGAATTAATTAATGACCTCGGAGTAAAAGTACTTATAGAGTCATACAGTTATACTGCATGGAAACAGACCCTTTTGTCCAACTCGTCTGTGCCAACCAGATATCCTAAACTGATCTGTCTTATTTGCCAGAATTTGGTCCATATCCCTCTAAACCCTTCCTATTCAAGTACCCATCCAGATGCCTTTCATATATTACAATTGTACCAGCCTCCATCACTTTCTTTGGCAGCTTATTCCATACTCGCACCACCATCTGTTTGAAAAAATTGCCCTTTATGTCCCTTTTAAATCTTTCCCTTCTCACCTTCAACCTATGCCCACTAATTCTAGACTCCCCAACCCTGGGAAAAAGACCTTGGACATTCACCCCATCCATGTCCTTCATGATTTTATAAACCTCTATAAAGTCACCCTTCAGCCTCCGACTGTCAAGGGAAAATAGCCCCAGCCTATTCAGCCTCTCCCTATAACTCAGATCCTCTAATCCCAGCAGCATTCTTGGAAATCTTTTCTGAGCCCTTTCAAGTTTACCAACATTTTTCCTTAAGCAGGGAGACCAGAATTGAATGCAGTATTCCAAAAATGGCCTCACCAATGTCCTGTACAGCCACAACATGATGTTCCAACAAAGGTAAGTGGCATGTCAGATGACAAGTCAGAATACAAAGAACAACAGAGAATGACTAAAAGGTGAATCAGGACAAGTAGAGTGTGATGGCAAGCAACTAAAAATGTAAAGTTAAAAATCACACAACATGAGGCTATTGTCCAACAGGTTTATTTGAATTACAAGCTTTTGGAGCAGCGCTTCCAAGTGCTTCCAAATAAACCTGTTGGACTATAACCTGGTGATGTGTGATTTTTAACTTTGTCCACCCTAGTCCAACACTGGCAGTGCCACATCATAGAAATGTACAACTAGAGAACAAGAGCTTCTAAAAATATCTAAAAAGAAAAAGAATAATTAAAGGGTGTGTTGGTCCTCCAGCATGTGAGAATGGACAGTTAATAGTAGATAATTAAAAAAATGGTGGATTTAATAATTAAATAAGACCATAAGAAATAAATACTTTGCTCTGTCTTCACAATACAGGTTATTAAAAAATAACACATTTAAATCAGTAATAACTGGAAATCAGAAACCCGAAGGAAGAAAGGTACTTGGTGAACATATAATCATTAGAGAAGTGGTACTGGTCAAATTAATGGAGCTCTGGGTTGATAAGTCTGTGGGTACTGAAGGATTCATGCAAGCATCTTAAAAATGGTGAATAATGAGGCATTCACATTTTATGTTATTTTTCTGAAATTTATCATATTCTGGAAAGACTAAGTGCAGCAAGGAGGGAGACAGAACACAGGAAATTACAGACCATTTACCTTAATGTTTGTTGCAGAGAAGATATTAGAATTGACCATGAAGGAGATTATGACTGATACTTGGAAAAACTCAGGGTAATCATATTTTATGAAAGTGAAATTGTGTTTAACCAATTTATTGAAATTCTTTGAAGGAGTAACATGCATTGTGAATGAAGAGGAGCCTGTTAATGTACTTACTGTACTTGGATCTTCAGAAGGTTCTAGATGGTATTTTAGGCTGCAGTGAAATAGCTGATCAAAAATATTTAGCAAATTTCTTGAGGGGATATCTGCGCATAAACATTCAGAAAAACCTTTAAAAAACCTAAGCAGCTTACATTAGTCCCAAGCATAGATCACTTGCTACCTGCTGGTTGGTTCAGATTAGTTATAAAAATGTTGCAGCTCGTTTGGTGCTGTCTGAACAAAATATATGTTCACTCAAGGATATCTGAAAGTATGTTGAAAAATCTTTCAAGGTTTTTACTTGATGAATTAGCTTAACTGATTATCCAAGGTGTCCAGAAAATACAAAATGTTGAACGGTATTACTCAGAGATCCGTGACCAACTGTAACCAAAGGCAGAAACTCAGAACTGTTCTTCACGGAAGGGTCACTCAATTCGAAACGTTAACTCTGATTTCTGTCCATAGATGCTGCCAGAGCTGCTGAGCTTTTCCAGCAATTTTTATTTTTGCTTCTGATTTACAACATCTGCAGTTTTATTTTTCGTTTATAACTCAAGCCAAGTAGTGAACCACCTCAAAATTGGCATTGCCGGGTAAATGAGCTAGATATATACAGCAGGTCAGACAGGCATTATACGTTTGGAATACTGAGAAGAATGGGTTTCCCTTGCGTCATTTCCCAATTTAACATCAAGGCTGGATTAATGTATTTCTATCTCTAATTATCAACGTCAGCCAGCTAGTTTAAGGCTTTTTGTATTGTATGTCATGACCGAGAGGGAGGAAAGGATTGAATTCCTCAAGGAGAGACTGGAAGGCTGTGTGGCAGAGTACTCTTACCAGAGCTAGCTTTCAGTTTCAAATGTTCTTTTTATTTAAATAAACAACCAGCTGCCATGGCGGGGGTTGTACCCAGAATTAGTCTGGCGCTCTAGATTAATAATCCAATGAAGTTCCAAATGCACCATCTTGCCCCACAGAATATGCCATTTGGAACCTTCCAGTGATGCTTCTGCCAAAGAATGGGGCTGGTGAGTGTAATTACCACTAATGGCAGATCCCTGCCACCTATGTGTTTCTGGAATCCTTTTTCTTTTCAGAAGAGTATCATCCATAGTACGTCCACTTCCGTTCTGTAAGTCCCCCTCCATTTCACAAGTGCATGGAGTCCCCATCATGACTCAATCCAAGATAACATTTAACTCATATGGGACAAACAGAATGAGAAGCTTTTTTAGGGGTTCCATTGGTCTCCTACTGGAGTTATATTTAAAGACAAGCAGAACCCTCAAATGTTTGGCTGCACTGATTCTGTAATTGCAGTTGACACCTAATGTGAAATACTGGATCAAATTGCTTTGCCTAAAATTGGCTTTCAGAATTTTTGTTAACATCTCAGTAAATTTGTCACTTTGGTCATAGCTCATGTTGCATGGTATTTATTACCTTTAAAAGATTCTAAATTTTTCAGGGTATAAAATTGTAACATTGCATGACACAAACCTTATACTGTACCACGGAAATTTGTCATGTAATAGAATATATAAAATATTAAATACCCCATGCTGTTCTAAAAGGTTATCACTTCTAACTGATTTAAGAGATGACTGAGGGCAACCTAAATCATATGAAAACTTGCAAACTTCTGGGAATCAGTGAAATAGCTGTATTTGCCGTGGTTTGAGCTGCTCCACTGTTTATAATGGACCACCTGATCATAGAGATAATTAGAGAGATGAAATAGCAGAATTTATTTAAACAAAATTGAACAATTTGTGATTCACAGGTGGCCATTTTGCATAATGCATACCAGCAAAACCACAAAACATAACTTTTGCAGATAAAAGACATTCAGCAATTAGGCAACATAATTGAGGTCACGAGTAGTGAAGATAACAATCAATTTAAGATAGCCAGCTATGTTCAGACTGTGGCACATGTATTATTTATTATATATGTATATAATTTTTATTGATATTTATTAGCATTTATACCTATTAGAAGTGTCATGCAGTCATAAGCACAGTCTTATTCTCTGCAAGCAAAAGGAATATAGGGAACATTGCATTTTTTTCAAATCACTCGAGGCATCATGTTCTCCATGGCAACAACACTTTCTTCATTCAGAGTTGCCAACCAATCAGCAGCCTGTAGTGTAAATTGTTGTGAATATTTGAAATTCGACATTCTTATATTTGTCTAGATAAGTACAAGACAGAAAGTTTTGTCTTCTCTTTTCAGCAATTAAAATAACATGTTCAGTACAAATTCTTGAAATCCGAAATCATTATTTTTCAATTCAGATGCCATTGTTTGGTTTATCTGTTTGCAGCATATTAGTAGACTGGTGTTCAGGTTATCATACATCAAGCATCTAGTCATTTCACTGGAATGTTTTTGGCTATTGGCAGAGGTTATCTATACTCAATCCTATTAAAAACAGTTTTCACTGTGTAGTGTATTTTTGAGTATGCTATACCAACATTTAGCTCCATGGCACAAAATGAAAAACCTCCTCTCCCTGTAGCGCATCAATGTTTTTCCTCTGAATTTTCCTGTCTGCTGAGGAGAGATTCTTCACATATTTCCCCACGGCCTTCATACAGTTACTATTCTTTTGTCAAGTTCTTTCAAATCTATGTTGCAGTTGCTTCGGATTGGTTGCTTGGGGAATTATGAAATTCATAGCAGTTTTAAAATCCTTTTGCAAAATAAAGTGAGAAAGAATTATGTGGTAAAATAAAAGAATTAGTGAATTTGTATATTTAAAACTATTTCTGCAGCTGATTATCGATTGGTAATAATACTTAGTTCACCTTTTCTGCAGCACAGATGAGTTACAATAATGAGCACAACAGAACTGACTGCTTTGGTTGAGGAAATGCTTTATATAGTAATATTTAAATGTTTGATGTACGCAAGCACATCAGATATTGATTTATTTGCGCAGTATTACGACTAATGGAGCACTAGCATTTGATTAGCTGAAAAGATGGCCTTTTGGACAACATATTTCCCAAATGCTGCATTCAAAACATATTATTCAATTGTAGTTTTCAGTTCTAGAATGGCTGAACGGCCCAGAAATTGGCTTTAACTCACATAAAGTATGCAAGCAACTAGAATCATTTAGTTCAGAATTTACTAAATTTTATCAGAAAATAGATTTGAAAACTCAGCAAGCATCAACACCTTAAATTCTTTTAATTCTTTCCCTGAGTTTATTTTTGCTGAAAAAAATAGTTATTTTAGGAAAGCTTTCACGTGTTCCCTTTAAAAAGCTTTATTTCTCTAATATCAGTAATATGTTTCATCATCAAAGTTTTCAAACTTAAACATTTCTGCAATTCTGGTCTCCTTCTTATCGGAAAGATGTTGTGAAACTTGAAAGGGTTCAGAAAAGATTTACAAGGATGTTGCCAGGGTTGGAGGATTTGAGCTATAGGGAGAGGTTGAACAGTCTGGAGCTGTTTTCCCTGGAGCGTCAGAGGCTGAGGGGTGACCTTATAGAGGTTTACAAAATTATGAGGGGCATGGATAGGATAAATAGACAAAGTGTTTTCCCTGGGATCAGGGAGTCCAGAACTACAGGGGTTTAGGGTGAGAGAGGAAAGATATAAAAGACTCCTAAGGGGCAACTTTTTCACGCAGAGGGTGGTATGTGTATGGAATGAGCTGCCAGAGGATGTGGTGGAGGCTGGTACAATTGCAACATTTAAGAGGCATTTGGATGGGTATATGAATCAGAAGGATTTGGAGGGATATGGACCGGGTGCTGGCAAGTGGGACTAGATTGGGTTGGGATATCTGGTCGGCATGGACAGGTTGGACCGAAGGGTCTGTTTCCGTGCTGTACATCTCTATGACTCTATGATTCTATTAGTAGCTGTCTAGACAATGTTTTGATTTAACAAAGGCTGGTGCACAATCAGTAATTGTTGGTTGACACCTAAAGGGAAATGTTTGATTTGCCATGTTTCCCAATTCTCCAAACATCAAGCAGGTATAATGGATCTGCTGCCTGCTTTCATTTCTGCTGATTCCAAGCACACTCTGACCCAGAACTAAGAAGTGGACACACAGTAACTCATGAATTCCCCATTGCTAGCAGTCAGCCACTGTTCCCCTGCTCCTTCAGACTCTCTGTATAAATGATTCAAGCTTTCACTTCCTGACGCAACTGCTGTTATTGGACCTCCCAGACTTCGCAGGGGACTTGGTATTGTGTCAGAATTGGGAAAACAGCTCAGGAAGAAGAATGAGATGAAGTAAAAGAGAGACATTGTTGAGAGCAGCTCAAATCTAGGAAAAGCTGAAGCTAGGTGGAGAGATGTTTGAACAAAATTTCACAGAGCAGGATCACAGCTGAAATCTTTTGGAACAGAATGGAGTGAGGAGGTGTGGTCATTCAGGTATGATTGAGTAAGATAAGGAAAGAGATAAGAATATGTGGTTCAAGAAATAGGTGGCCTTGATAATGTACTGGATGTGGAGTTTAAAGTTTAGGTCAGTGTTAAACAGGGTTGAAGCTTTACACTCTTTGTTTTAGCCGCTGGAGAGTAGGATGAATCAGCTCCTAGGACATAGGGTTTCAGCAACAATCTGATCAGTATTAAAGCCTTTGAAAAATTTATTTTATTCACCATGCATTTAGTTTATCCCACAAATTAATTGATTTGAGACAATCCATTACGTGGAGAGAGTTATAACGTGTTCACTGTTTTATTTAATTATTTACCTGAGTCTTCCAGGAGACAAATATAGAACTTTAGTAGATCAACATTGTTTACATACTGTCAGAACCATAGATCATAATGCCAAGCATAACTGCCAATAGTTAAATCTCACTTTTAATTTAAACATACAGAAGATTGCTACTGCCAAAAACACATTACGAAGTTAATTCAGCAGTTTTCTAGAGACCCTGGAATGTCCCACCTAATGAGGTGTCAAGAAAGATTTGAAGGAATGAACTTTAAAAGAGAGAAATGCATAACAAGCTGACCTGTAATCTCCCAGGTGTTATCACAAACGTGAATATTATGGGGAAAAAACATGTGTGTGTGGTGTTTCCCAGTGAGCTATGATATGTGTCTGCAATAGCCCAGTTGTGAGGCTAGTGGGTTGGTATGCTATGAAGGTCACAGTCAAATGCGAAAAGCCAGTTAGCCAACAAGCCACTCAAAAGGGAACAGGACAAGAGAATTTCAATCAACGAAGAATCTCAAAATTAACTGCTCAATGTTGCACGCTCTACTTTTCACGAATGACCCAAAGACTGACTATCTATCTTTTAACTTTGATATAACTTTTGGATTAAATTCTCATTTTTAATCTGAGTGATTCTGTGTTATATAATTATTTGTTTTCACTTACAACAAATAATAAACCCACTCATTTCTTAACTCAAGGAAGTCTGGTTCAATTGGATTCTATATAAACATAAATACATTTAGTGTGAGGGAGAAGCAACCACAAGAGAGCGGATTCTATGTATATAAATATTGTTATGAACAACCAAAGAAGTGGGTGAATAAAGAATAACAGTCAGTCTATCCATCCTCACCCTGGAATGTGACAATTTAGTGTATTCTATCTGAAATTGTGATAAATTGGAATTTGGGATCTAAGCATTACAATGCTGTAAAACTATCAATGCTCAAGGTTTGCATAAAGATTTGTATCCCGGGTGCTGGTTGTCGTGGTTGTGGGTATGTTCACCGATTTACTGTCTAGGTGACATCTTTGGGGATTTGGAGCCTCCTGTCAAAAGCTGCTGTACACTGTCTTCTGGAATTGATTTATTTGTGGATTTGGATTGCTAGTTGTCTGCCTGTTTGTCCCAAATCATGTGCAAGACTAACATAATTTACAAGATTCCATGCAGAGACTATATGAAACGTTATTTAGGACAAATAGGCAGACAACTAGCAATCCGCATCCACGAACACTAATTAGCCAGTAAACGCCATGACCAGCTGTCCCAGGTAGCCATACACACAGATGACAAGGATCGTAAATTTGACTGGGACCACACAACCACCATAGGACAAGCTAAACAGAGAACAGTCACAGAATTTCTAGAAGCATGGCACTCATCCACGGAATCCATTAACGAACACATAGACCTAGATCCAATGTACCAGCCACTACAATAAATTACTGGAACCAGCACATGGAGGCAGCAGGAACTGAACCAAATAAATTCCAGAAGACGCAACATAGCAGCGCTTCGCAGGTGGCTCCCAAGCACTGGAGATGTCACCTAGATAGGGGACGAAGCATCTGCAAATGATCTCCCCAGCTCAGCGAACATACCCACAAACAATTATCAGTGCTTTTAGGCTATATAAAAAATGCATTTTTGATCTAAAAATAGGCTTCCAACAAATGTATTACTATCAGAGATTTCATACTGATAAAGCTAATTTTGTGTTTAAATACAATATTTTATAAAAGCAAAGAGCAAAGAATCCGCCAAACTAAAATTTAAAAGTAAATGAGCAAGGCAATCAAGTGTCAAATCAAAAAAAAAAGACGTGGATAAATGCTTTCCTGTCATTGTTTATTCCTTTCTGTTGTAAACACAAGTTGAAATCAGTCGGGGTTGGTTGGAGATTTGGTGAGCTTCACTGGAGTGAAAACCAAACACAATTGTGTGCAGAATGATGAAGTGTATTTCATTATTCAATCAGTTCTGGGACTGGTCTGCAGTAACGCTGTTGTCAACCCTTAGGCTTAGGTCAAGCCTGGAGAGGATGCAGGAGAGTGATTGTTAATTGGTTCCACAGAATGTTGAATCAGTTTTGATAATGTGTGCAAACAGCTATACAAGTACTTGTGCTTTTCCTGAGACTCTGATACCTTCAACGATATTGCTTCTCACACTATGGCAATAACCTTAATGGGCATTGTTTGGAAGCAACTGCGGGTTCATCAGAATAATGAAAAGTCACAGACCAGAAATGTTAACTCTGTTTTTCTCTGCACTGATTTTGCTAGTCCCACCTCGTATATTTGTAGCTCTTTCTGTTTTAATCTCGGACTTCTAATATCCTTGATATTTTCTCTTTTGCACCAAATAAATGCTTTATTTCAGTATTTGCCAAGCGAAAAAATACTCAACTCATGAGGACTTGAGATGCCTGATTAGCCAAATGTTGTTGAAGTGGAAGGATTAGGAAGGCCATTGGTACTTAAAGTTAATAAGTGACCAAGACTTGAGGGGGCTTTACAGATAGATGTCGGTGTTTCCACTGGTTGAGAAACTATAGGACATGGTTACAGGTTGAGGGGATATTCATTGAAAACTCTGATGTAAAGGAATTTCTTCTGTCAGAGGGTACTGACTGTCTAGAATTCTCTATTCTCGAAGGTTATGGAAGCTACATCACTGAATATTAAAGAAGAGGTTTTGAAACAATGTTTTGAAACACTGAGGAGTTGAGGGCTATGAACACTTGGCATGAAAGAGGAGTTGAGGCCTTAGGCAAATCAGCCGTGAATACAAAATGGCAGAGCAGGCTTGAGCAGGGAACAAGTTTCCTACTCCTGCTCCCATTTCCATTGTTCATGTTCGAAAGGCTGAATGAAATGTTTTCAACAATCTACATTCTTCCAATCCTCCTCAGAAGCAGGGGGTTTTCCACTGGACTGTGGAATTGCAACTATTCAAAAATGGATGGCAAGACAAATCCCAGCACCCACAGGACCATCAGTTTAATCGCAGCAATGGGAAAGGTTTAGAAATGCTAATTTGGACCAGATTAAGAATCATTTGGATAAGTGTGAGTTACTAAAGGAAAAGAGGATGGATAAATTAAGGGTAAGTTTATTTAGGTATTTCGGAACAGGAGTAAGCCATTCAGCCATCTGAATCTGCTCTATCATTCATGGCTGATCATCTGCATTAATGTCATATTCTTGCACTATTTTCATCTCCTTTGATATCATTAGTAACTAGAAATCTATCAGTCTTGAACTTAATTATTGACTGACTTCCACCGCCCTCTGCGGTAAGGAATTCCGAAGATTCACCACCTTCTAAGTAGGTCATCTTCATTTTCTAAGTCCTAAATGGCTTGCTTTTTATTCTGAGACTGGATCTCCTTGTTCTAGACCTCAAAACCAGAGGAAACATCCTTTCTGCATTGCCTCTGTCTATCCATTTAAGAATACTGTAAATTTCCATGAGATTGCATCTCATTTTTCTAAACTCCAGAGCGTATGGTTGCAGTCTCCTCAAAGGACAATCCCACCATTCCAGAAATCAGACAGGTGAAACAACACAATGCTCACCTCTGGCAAATAACCTTCCTGAGGCAAAGGGAGCAGAACTGGCTGAAATACTCCAGGTGTGGTCTCACCATTGTTCTATATAATTGAAACAAGAATTCTCAACTCCTGTACATGAATCCCCTTGTGATCAAGTTTAACATACCTTTTTCTTTCCAAAATGCTTGATGCAGTTCTGTGCTAGCTATCAGTGCATATGGGCACCCAGGGCCTTTGGATGTCAGCACTTTCCAATCTCACATCTTTTAGGAAATACACAGCACTTCCAGCCCTCCTATCAAAATGGATAACCTACCATTTATCCAAATTATATTCCAACTATCATGCTCTTACCCACCCACTATCTGACTCCCCTTGAACCCAAATACATCATCCTCACAAGTCCTATTCTTCATACATACTATTAACCTGGACTTGAGTTTGCAGGGCACAATTTCAATGTTTGCAGGTTTCGCTAAAGTTAGAAGAAATGTTAACTCTGACAAGATATTGAAAGACTTCAAGAGGACTTTGACAGAATGCCTGGTAGACTGGGTAAATGTAAGGTAGATTAATTTTAATGCAGAGAAGTGTGATGCATCTCTCTAGGATGAACAGGGGGAAGCAATGTAAAATAAAGGGTGCAGGAACAGAATGACCTGGGGAATATCTGCAGAACTCATTGGACGAGGCAAAATGGTTGCAATAGTGGCTTAAAAGGTCCATGAGATCCAAAGCTTAATAAATACAGAAAAAAAAAGGGAAGTTATGATGAATCCTGAGGAGGGAGCTCTTATTTGGTCTTAACTGGAATACTGAGCAGCAGTGGAATTCCCACCTCCAAGTGCTGCTGGCCAGTCAAATGCCCAGCACCGTCCTGCTCCCAGCAGTGTGCTTCCAATGTTGAAGTTCTATCAAGGGCCTCATGGTAAATTGAAGTTGGGATGTGTTTGCTGCAGGGTCAGACAAGGAGTTCCAGATGATACGGTTGGGGTCAGTTTACGTAGGTTAATTGGTAGCCCTCCAATGGCCCTGAGCTTGTAAATTAGGTTCCACCCCTCCCTTTCTTGCCAGTAACCCAAGGAGTAAAACATGGAATTCTTCATTGGTCTCTGAATGCCATTGGCGGAATTTGAGGTAGGATGGCAGTCAAGGGGCTATTCATTGGCTACTCAGGTGGCTTAATTGGATTGGGAAGTGCCCACCTCCCCCCCTGCATGTAGAATTAGGGTGGGTTAGGGTAAGGCTGAAAGAAGCAAGGAACTAGGTCCAAGAAATTGTACCAAATTCATGAAGGATCTGGAAAGAACGAGTAAGGAGAAACCATTCATGTAGCAGAAAGGCCAAGAACTGCAGGACTCTGATTGAAGGTGATTGTCAAAGGAAGCAATGGAGACATGAGGATATACTTTCTTTTAGTGCAGCAAGTTCGAATGCACTGTTTAAGAACATGGTTCACACAGATTCAATTGTGCTTTCAAAAGGGAATTTGATAAGCACTTGGAGAGAAAGCAGATGCTTTACTGTGGTCACAGGGAAGGGGAGTGGAATTAGCAGAGTTGCTGTTGCTGAGATCCACCGCAAGTTTAGCAGAGCAAATGGCCTACTTCTGTACTCCAACTGTTTTATGATTCTAGTGTACAAGTGTCAAGGCTCAGAAGGGCAGAAAGTATAATCCTTATTGGTGGAGGTGGGATATAATAAGAATCAGGAATGCTGGTGGGTATAGTTTCTCAGCCCCTAACATTTGCTCTAATAATGGACAGGGTATTAGTAAAATCAGCTTCTAACAAATTCAACGGAATAATCTTGGGGATTCTTAATCATTGTAGAGATTGGACAGATCAAGATGGACAAATGTAGTTTGGAGGGTAGATTTCTTGAAAGAATTAAAATTCTACCTTGGTGAAACGGTTACTTTGGATCTCATTTTATCTTATGCGATATAAGAAACCTCATATTAAGGCATCCTTTTGGTAATAGTGAATATAACATGATAAATTTCCTATTGAGCATAAATGATTTACTTGGTCTGAAACTAAATCTTGAATAAAGTTAAAGCCAAATGCCTGGATATGAGATGTTTGTTAGCTTAGGTTAGAAAATTAGATTAGAAATAACTTTGATTATAGATGAACAATAATGCACATTTAATGTTTCTTAATTTTCAAATGAATTTACATTCCTTTGAGAAACAGAAATATCCTTGGAAAGGAGATCTATCTTGTGACTAAGTATTTAAGGTAAGGATGTATCAGAGTAAGAGGAAAGGCTTAGAATATTTCCGAAAGTAGTAAATCTAGTGATTGATAGAGTTTCAGAAACCAGCCCAATCTGACCAAAAATTGCTGAATCAGTTGAAGTGCAGGATAGTCAGGGGAAATGTCCCCTTTTGCAGCAGTTGATGTGCTTTCTTCTGTGATTTAATTGTCCAATAGCACAGCCAGACAATTTGACAGCTGCTATGAAAGGATAAGTAAATTAGGTAAGTGCAGGGATAGAGTGCCAGGTGGATAGGGTGCCAGATAAGTTGAGTGTGAGTGGTTGAGGTTCAGATGTTAAGGTGCCAAGTAGATAGGCTGCCTGCCAGGTATGTACAGAGGAAAGCTGTCAGTTGGTGGTGTGCCAGCTAAGTGATGGGGCGTTTTGTGTAGATCCAATTTGAGGCTGCGTGAGTGGTTCAAACCTGGCAAGTAGGAAAGAGGGGGTAGTTGGCATTGGCAATGAGGAGAGGTATCAGGTACTGTGGTGGAGACTAGATCCTGGGTTTGGCGAAATGGATGGATATTGGGTCAGAGGGGTCAGGTCTGGCAGAGGGGAAAGAGTGGTGGGGATCTCTGGGGGATTTTGTCTGGGCTGGTGTCAGGCCAACAGGAATAGGGTGTTAGGAGAGGTGTAGTTGGCAGGTGATTGTTGAGTTGATTGGTCAATTTTGTAGTTATTCAGAAATTCGTCTAGGTTTTTAATTGTCTCATATCTCATAAGGAAGTATCAACATAACTGAAGCAGAACTCTCTGAATTCTGAGGAAGGGTCACTGACTTGATTTCAGTGAAGGGTCACCGACCTGATTTCTGTGATTTCTCTCCACAGGTCCTGCCAGATCTGCTGAGCTTTTCCAGCAATTTCTGCTTTTGTTTCTGATTTACAGTATCCACAGTTCTTTTGGATTTTAGTTTCTCTGAATTCTCTGTCTGGACTTGATTCATTCAGAGGATTCCAGATGGAATTGCCTATCGGAATCTTCAATCTCCGGGGCAATTCCCACAGAGTAAGTTGCTTCTGGGATATTACAGCATCCTGACCCACATCTCAAGGCTTTGCTGCTGAATCTATATATTGGCTGTTGGAATATTGGGCCATGGATTCCTTCCTGCCATCTGTCTCTTGGTAGACAGAGCCTATGCTGGTGTGGCTAAATGCCAAGGCCTTTTTCTTTTCTAGCTGTGAAATGTCTTTTTCTCTGTCAGTGATCAAAAGCATTTATTCAGCAGCTGCCTTGCTTTGCAGCAATTTCTCGTTTGAAATGGAAGACTGCACCTTTGATTGGGAATGTTATTTTTTAACACGATACTAAACAGTTCCCTGGATTAGGCTGAGCAGAATTGGAGAGCCAGGTTACACTGAGAGTATGGTGTGAAAGCTGAGTTAAATGAGACAGTGATGTAACTGTTGATGTAGTTATGACATGAGCAGTAGTTTGAAAAGGAGACTGGGTGAGAAACAGCAATCCATACCTGGAAGACATGGTTCTTGTTGGACAGTACCTGCAGCAGTGGCATCGAGAACAGCTTACAGAGCTGCTTACAGATAAGCAGACGACTCAAAGCCTATTGTACTTTTAGCTTATTACTTTATTTTCCTAGTTTAAACTGTGAAAGACTTCAATGCTAACTATGACTTTATTTCTTTATTTTTCCTACTATTTTATTGAATAATTCTTAACTTTTTAATTCTCCCTTTCTTTACTACTTTGTAACTAGGTACCTTGGTATTTACAATGGCGCCATGTGTGGTGACATCATACAATTCTTACGGTACTTCTGTATTGAGAACACGTGACAATAAATCTAAATCTGGTCTAACATTGTTATGTATATGTTTTCATATAATTGAGCTAGAAACCAAAGTTATGTATGAGTGTGAGGTTTCATTCGGGAATACTATCACATCTGCACTGGATAAGCATTTTGTGTGAGACAATCAATTTGAACTAGTCTGGTGCAGTCTGACTGCATCAGTGCAATCTGCCTGCTAAAATAAACAAGCTAGAATTCTTATTCCTTAAAGCTTGCAATGTGATTGTTCAAACATCACAGAACTAAAATCAATGTATCAGGTCTTACCGGGAGTCCAGTAATATATATAGAGAGAGTTGGAATTATTTTATCAAGTTCATGTCCAGATGATTGGTCAGGTAAAGGAGATAAGGTTCCCACATAACTGAGCTGAAAATGTGTTGCTGGAAAAGCGCAGCAGGTCAGGCAGCATCCAAGGAGCAGGAGAATCGACATTTCGGGCATGAGCCCTTCTTCAGGGCTGATCTCCAGCATCTGCAGTCCTCACTTTCTCACACATAACTGACACTAAGGGCTGAATCTTGTGTTTCTTAATGGCAAAGTCCAAGTTGATTGAGTTTTTTTTGCAGGGTTTGTCACTTTAAGACCTAACGGGTTCTCTTGCTGTTCCTGGCCAAACTCACTGCGTTAATGACCTACTAATGACCTTACTGCAATCTGAAATGGTCAAGCAAGTCACTCAGTTCATGGACAATTAGGGATGAGCAACAAATGAGCCATCTTCAATCTCAAGTCAGTTTTCCATTCTGATCTCATCCCCATTGATTCTCATACCGTTCAAAACTCTCAGCTGTGGTTGGACGATCTGCAGCCCTCTTGGGGTGATGTGGGCCATGCTGAGGTGCATGGCAGAATTGGACAACAAGTGTGATGAAGTCCATCTCTGAATCAGGAGCATCTCTTTGATGCTTTTCACAAGCATTAAGGCAAGTTTTGCACTCAGCAATTCAAGATGAGTCTTGCTTGTTAAACTGTGAGGTATCAGACATATGATAATGGTAATTATCCTGGTGGAGTGGCGAAGGTCATATACTTCCAAATGGCTGAGATTGCTTTAACTTGGATGAAACCTTGGACCAGACTGGCAAGGTCTGGTGTCATGGCCTCTACTGCTGGTCCTGGAGGAAGGGGAAATCCCCATTCTGCACCACCTGTTCAACAAGACTCCCATGTCCCTGCCCGCAAAATGGGCAGAGACTCCCCGCTGTTTGCAACGTCCTGGGCAAATGTCAGGAACCATGCACGGCAGCTCCAGACTGACGCTGCTAGTCCAAGCACAAAATGGCCTCTTCAACATAGTACAGGCACAAAGGATGCCAGTCTTTCAGCAGATACCTGCTGAGTGGCAAGTTAAATACCAGGAACAATGCATGATAAGATGGAACAGAAATCAAACATTAGACAAATTTCTTTCCCTAAAAGACATTAGTAAATCAAATGGGTTTTTATGACAATTGATGATAATTTCATGGTCATCAATAATAATGTATAGTTACAGCAATCTTTATTCACTTTATATTCATTGAATTCAAAGTTCACCATCTGCTACAGTGGGATTTGAAACCATGATCCCAGAGTATTAGACTGGACTTTTAGGTTACTAATCCAGTGGTATTTCCACCAAACCTTCAGCTCCTTGTTAAACAGCAGAGACACACTTTAGAATAATTGTGGCAACTAATTAGCATGTATAACATTGTGAAATATACTGAAATAAAAGTGGGTAGAATAGAACATTTTCAATGAAGAGTTAGATTAAACTTATTTTTCAGTCAATTAATGCCGTTGGACCTACTCAATGTTTCCGGTATTTACTGTTTTTAATTCAAATCTCCAGAATTTGCTGTATTGTCCTGGTGTTTCCCTATTTATGATTGGTGACCCAGTACGTGGAAGTATTGAGAGACAGTTTTTATAAAAGCAATTCCTCCTGAAAGTCCACAATGTTGACAGTATTCATGATGTGTTTTTGTATTTATAATTGACCACATTTTTCATATTACATATCTTGCTACACACTATCAAAAAGTATTAGTGTTGAAGATTACTTTGCTCATTTTTATGTAAGTTGGTGCTGGATAACATCACTTGCCTTTTAATGTGAAAAACGACAAAATACGTTATCATCGTTTCACTATCACCCTGTTGAAGCAATAAACCAGTATAAACTGAAACATTTATCAGATTTATTGTTTACAATCTGTTGTAGTTTCCACAATGTTTTTTCACGTATTCAGTTTCCACCTCTCTTCTTTTCAATGAGTTCATTGCTGCTTTTGTTTCTTGACCTGGTGTTTACGATATTGAAAGAAAACAAACTCATCTAAAGTAATGGATAGCAATGATCTGTGGTTTTTGTACATAACCCTTGTGCATACATTAATGGCTATTGATTTCACATTATATTTCCCCTTGTAGGAGACAAGCGAGACAAATGAAATTCTAATCCTCGTCCAAAATTTCTCAATCACAATTTATCATTCCAATGAATTAACAGGATTGTTAACACAATTCCCAGCTCTTTTTGTCTGAAAAACAATGCAGCTCAAGTTGCGACAGCAATCAGACCTCTCCCATAACCACATACAGTGTAAATCGGTAATGTGAACATAAATGTTTTCAAGAATAAGAAACCTGAAAACAAATCATCTGCTTGATATTGCAAGATTCCAATGCTGCTGCACTTCAGATTCTTTGCGCTGTTTTAACTGGTCCCTCAGAATCTCAGTGACTGGTTTATATGTTATTATTTATATCCAAATGTTCCTGAGACACTATTGTATGCATCCACATTTCTGCAATTTAAAGTTAGTCTGGATAAAGGCCTTTTTCTTTCAATGTCCTTTGTGTTCAGTCATCCTAATTTGAATACTTGGTAACAATAATTGTCTGATTTAGCATGTTCCCATTTGAGTACCATAAACAACATATCAAAACTGTACCAATGGTGAAAAAATTCAAATGGATGCTTTTGAAACAGGAATAGAAATTGCTGGAAAAACTCAGCAGGTCTGGCAGTATCTGCGGAGAGAAAGTGGAGTTAACATTTGGGTTCAGTGACCCTTCACAACTGATTGTAGCAAGGAAAAGATAGTATATATGCTGAAGATGGAGTGGGAGGGTGTCACAGTCGGGTGGTGGTGGTGGAGGGGGGAGGGGGGGGGGGAGTAAATGACAAGTGGAGATGGAGCCGAGAGAGAGAAAACAGCATCGAGGCAGACAAAGGGATAGATGATGGTGAGCCGGGGAGAAAAAATAGCTGTTAGTGGGGACCATTAGTGCATGAAAATGGATTCGCAGTGATGACAGCAGGTCATGTGATGACAGGGCCTGGGTGTGGGTAAATAACATGGGAGAAGGTGCCCTGGCACTAAAATTATTGAACTCGATATTGAATCCCAAAGGCTACAGAGTTTCCAAGCAGGAAATGAGGTGATGTTCTTCAAGCTTGCACTGAGTTTTGCTGGAGCACTGCAGCAAGCCTGAGGCAGGGATGTTGACCAGGGAACATGGTGGTGTGTTGAAGTGGCAGGCAATGGAAGCTCGTGGTCATTTTTGCAGACAGAATTTACGTGTTCTGCAAAGCAATCACCCTGTGCATGTTTTGTTTCCCTGGTGCAGCACAGACCACATTGTGAGCAGCAAATACAGTAGACTTGAATTAGTGAACTGCGAGTAAATTGTTGCTTTGTTTGGAAGGTGTGGTTGTGGCTTTGGATATTGACGAGGGAGGAAGTAACTTCTTGATCCTGCAAGCAATCTTAACGTTATTAGTATGGTTTATTGAGTCCGTAATAGAATATTACTCAAGCTGCAGAGCTGATATTTTGCCCAAACATTTAACTGCTCCTCTTTGGCCACCACTCAGGAGAAGGTGCTGGGGAAGCTGGGGAATCTGAAGGTGGCGAAATCGGACCAGCTGGACTACACCCCAGATTTCTGAAAGAGAAAGCTGAGAAGATTGTAGAGGCATTGGTGATGATCTTTCTGGAATCAGTGAAGTCAGAGAGAGTTCCAGAAAACAGCTAATGTAACACCCCTGTTTAAGAAGGGAGGGAGGCAAAGACAGGAAACCATAGGCCCATTCACCTGACCTCAGCCATCAGGAAGATTTTATGGTCCATGATTATGGATGACATTGAGGAGTACTTGGTAGTGCATGGTAAAATAGGGCTGAGTCAGCACAGCTTTGTCAAGGGAAGGTCATTCCTCACAAATATTTTAGAATTCTTTAAGGAAGTAATGAGCAATTAGACAAAGGAGAGCCAGTGGACACGGTCTATTTGGTTTTCCATAAGGCCTTTGACAAGGTTCTACACAGGAGACTGCTAAAGAAGATAAGAGCATATGGCGTTAGAGGCCAAGTACTGGAATGGATAGAGGATTGGTTGACTGGCAGAAGGCAAAGAGTGGGGATAAAGGGGTCATTTTCAGGATGGCAGCTGGTGACTAGTGGAGTTCTGCAAAGGTCTGTGTTGGGGCAACAACTATTCACATTATGCATTACTGATCTGGACAAAGGGACTGAGGGCATTCTTGCTATGTTTGCAGATGACAAAAAAAAAGTAGAGCAACAGGTAGTGTTGAGGAAGCGGGGAGACTGAAAATGGACTCAGACAGGCTTGGAGAGTGGGCAAAAATGTGGCAGATGGACTAAATGTGGGAAAGTATGAGGTTATGCACATTGGCATGAACAATAGAGGCATAGACTGTTTTCTAAATGGGGAAAGGCTTCGGAAATCTGAAACACAAAGGGACTTCGGAGTCCTAGTTCAGGATTCTCTTAAGATTAACATGCAGTTAAGAAAGCAAATGCATTGTTAGCAGTCATTTTAAGGGGGCTAGAATACAAGAACAGCTGAACCTGTACAAGGTTCTGATCAGACCATATTTTGAGCAGTAAGGAATATTATGAGCAGTTTTGGGCCCCACATCTGAGGAAGGATGTGCTGGCATTGGAGGGGGATCCACAGGAGGTTTTCGAGAATGATCCCAGGGATGAAGGGCTTGTCACATGAGGAGTGATTGAGGACTCTGGATCTATATTGGAAGGATCTGACTGAAACTGAAAGAATATTAAGAGACATGGAGAGAGTGGATGTGGAGAAGATGCCTCTACTAGTAGGAGAGACTAGTACCAGAGGATGCTGCCTCAGAGTGAAGGGATGAGAAGAGGAGAAAGTGAGGACTGCAGATGCTGGAGATCAGAGCTGAAAATGTGTTGCTGGAATAGCGCAGCAGGTCAGGCAGCATCCAAGGAACAGGAGAATCGACGTTTCGGGCATAAGCCCTTCTTCAGGAATGAAGGGATATCCCTTTTAAATTGAAATGAGGAGCAATTTCTTCAGCCAGAGGGTGTTATATCTGAGGACCTCATTGCTGCAGAAGGCTGTGAAGGCCAAGTCAACAAGTGTTTTTAACACAGAGATGGATATGTTCTTGATTAGTAAGGGGATCAAGTGTTACAGGGAAAACACAGGAGAATGGGCTTGAGGAACATAGCAGCCATGATGAAATGATGGAGCAGATCTGGTGGGCCAAATGGCCTAATTCTGCTCCTTTATCTTACAGTATTTATGGTCTTATAATCCATAGTGGAGCACATTGGCTCTGAAGATGTGATGGGATGACCCAGGATGTTTTTGTCCAATCGGGCCAGACATACCAAAGGTCGTCCTGCCAAAAGGAAGGTGACCCTTCCTAAATTGAACTTCCAAAGATCAGCAGAGGGCAAACAGAGTGGAGGTGGAGGGACCTGTGAGTGGAGAGGCCTTATGGAACCGCCCTGTTTCCATTTAAGGATGGGTCACTTGATCCATGACCAAGGATCCATGTCCCCCTCTCACCCTGGCTTCAATCCTGAGGACCAGTGTCTGCAGCAATGAAGTGCAGGTATCTGTCGCACTACAGCCATAGCTGAGGTTGATGGGCCTGACTCTCCATCGCAGCCGCCAACCTGTCAATGAAGGTTACCTTTATCACTCCAGCTTCTCAAAGAGGAGAGCCATTGCCGAATGCCTGCCTGCTTATCCTCCTCGTCTCTGAGCATGTGCACAAAGTCACTCATTCCAAGGACTACAGGGTCTTGTCCTGGTCACTGACACTCCTCTGAGTTTTGCTGTCACCACTCGTGGTGGGGGATGGTGGATGGCGGGGGGGGGTGGAGGTTCAATGTGCAGCCTTGCCGATGGTACTTCCATATCCTGAACTATCTCTTCCTCTGAAGTCGAGGAGGTCTCCTCCAGGGGAGTTAGCTGCCTCTTGGCTAATGTGCTCAGCTCACTAATTGATGCTGTATGACTCAAAAGGAACCATTGTGGCCAATGGTCAGAGGTGGTGTCTAAAGCAAGATGCTGATGCATTGGTGAATGTCAGCATTTTAGGGCTACAACAAGTGGTACTTACTCAGTTGCCAGGACGTGGATGTCTTTAAATCCCCAACGGAGCTGCTCTGGTCCTCTCCAGCCATCCTCTCCTCATAGAGGACCTTGTCATCCGGAATACCCCCCCCCCTTGAGCTTGCCTTTGCTCTGCCCTATTGTGGAATGCCTTCTCCCATAATGATTTAAAGGGAGTGAATGGGTTAGACCTAAATAGATGACACAGCTGTCAATGCAGGTGTGTGTGGGAGAATAGCTGTTAAGGTGTTCCAAAGGAATTAGGAGGCAGAGCAAAGAAATGTATTGGTTATTGCGGGAAGCTGGTATGGCTTTAAGAGGTCTATTTTAACTTTTTTTTATGGAGAGGTTGAGACAGAGGAGGTGAGCAGTGTGCTTCAAGCCAATAAAGTAAGCAGCTTGTCCAGCCTTTGTCTTTTTTTGTAAAAGTTGGAACAATAGGAGCATCCTGAATGGATGGGATCAAGCTCCCACAGAACCCGGATTTTTATTTTCACTTTCAGTAGCCATTGTGGTTGTGAAGCTGCTACATCCTACTCTCTCTCTCTCTCTTTGTTGCAACTAAAAGCTGAGGGTCTCATTCTGCTGCTAGAATTCCTTGTGAGACTATCTATTTTACTCACTTTGCCTTTGCCATGGGTGTGCTTATGGGATGTTACTATATTGGAACAGTTAATCAGTAATTTATTATTTTATTAAGCATTTTGATAGAGTTATAGTTAACCCAATTCTTTTTATTTTGTCTGTATTTTAACTATATTGTATAAATAAAGGTGTGTTTTGCTTCAAGCCGAGTAGTTTGACCAATCTAATTGCATCCGAAACTCAATATCTGGTGCTTACATTTAAAATAAGAAAATCTAGGCTATTTCCTTACATAAAAACTAGGAGCAGGAGTCGGCCACCTGACCCATCAAGCCTACTCTGCCATTCAATAACATCATATCTGATCTTTTTGTGGCCTCAGCTCCACTTACCCACCCACTCACCATAACCCTTAATTCCTTTACTGTTCAAATATCTGTCTACATTTACCTTAAAAACATCCAAGGAGGCAGCTTCAACTACTTCACTGGGCAGGGAATTCACTGCCTGTTGGGTGAAGAAGTTCCTCCTCAACTCCATCCTGTGTCTGCTCTCCCTTATTTTGAGGCTATACTCCCTACTTCTAGTTTCACCCGCCAGTGGAAACAACCTCTTTATCTATTCCCTTCATAATTTCACATGTTTCTATAAGATCCAATGAGTATAGTCCCACTCCACTCAATCTCTCCTCATAAGCCAACCCTCTCAACTCCGGAATCAGCCCAGTGAACCTTCTCTGCAACCCCGCCAGTGCCAGTACATCTGGGGTGGCACGGTGGTTCAGTGGTTAGCATTGCTGCCTCTCAGCACCAGGGTCCCAGGTTCCATTCCAGCCTCAGGTGACTGTCTGTGTGGAGTTTGCACATTCTGCCCGTGTCTTCTCCCTGTACGTGGGTTTCCTCCCACAGACCACAGATGGGTGCGTCAGGTGAATTGGCCATGCTACATTGCCCATAGTTTTAGGTGCATTAGTTGGAGGGAAATGTGTCTGGGTGGGTTATTCTTTGGAGGGTTGGTGTGGCCAGGTAGGGCCGAAGGGCCTGTTTCCACATTGTAGGGAATCTAATCTCATCCGTTCTCAAATAAGGAGACCAAAACTGAACACAATAGTCTAGGTGTGGCTTCACGAGCCCCTATTCAGCTGTAGGAGAAAGTGAGGACTGCAGATGCTGGAGATCAGAGCTGAAAAATGTGTTGCTGGAAAAGCGCAGCAGGTCAGGCAGCATCCAAGGAGCAGGAGAATCGACATTTCAGGCATAAGCCCTTCTTCAGGAATGAGGAAGGTGTGCCAAGCAGGCTCAGATAAAAGATAGGGAGGAGGGACTTGGGGGAGGGGCATTGGGAATGCGATAAGTGGAAGGAGGTTAAGGTGAGGGTGATAGGATGGAGAGGGGGTGGGGGAGGAGAGGTCGGGAAGAAGATTGCAGGTCAAGAAGGCGGTGCAGAGTCCGAGGTTGCCACTGAGATAAGGTGGAAGAGGGGAAATGAGGAAGCTGGAGATATCTGCATTCATCTCTAGTGGTTGGAGGGTTCCTAGGCGGAAGATGAGGTGCTCTTCCACCAGGCATATCTTGCCATGGTCTGGCGATGGAGAAGGCCAAGGACCTGCATGTCCTTGGCGGAGTGGGAGGGGGAGTTAAAGTGTTCAGCCAAAGGGCAGCTGGGTTGTTTGGTGCGGGTGTCCCAGAGGGGTTCTCTGAAATGCTCCGCCAGTAAGCGGCCTGTCTCCGCACTGTAGAGGAGGCCACATCGGGTGCAGTTGATGCAGTAAATGTTGTGTATCGAGGTGCAGGTGAATCCCCTGGGGCCTTGGAGGGCAGTGAGGGGGAGTTTTGGGCGCAAGTTTTGCATTTCTTGCGGTTGCAGGGGAAGTTGCTGGGAGTGGAGGTTGAGTTCGTGGTGGTTGTGAAACTGACAAGGGAATCGCGGAGGGAGTCTTTCTCTCCGCCTCCACCCTCCGCCCTCCGACCTATCACCCTCATCCTAACCTCCTTCTACCTATCGCATTCCCAATGCCCCTCTCCCAAGTCCCTCCTCCCTACCCTTTATCTTAGCCTGCTTGGCACACCTTCCTCTTTCCTGAAGAAGGGCTTATGTCCGAAACATCAATTCTCCTGCTCCTTGGATGCTGCCTGACCTGCTGCGCTTTTCCAGCAACACATTTTTCAGCCCTATTCAGCTGTAGAATGACTTCCCTATTTTTAAACTCCATCCCCCTAACAATGAAGGACAATATTCTATTTGCCTTCTTAATCATATCCTTCACCTGCAAACCAAATGTTTGTTTTTGCTTCATGCACAAGGATCTTGATCAGATGGGTCAATGGGCTGAGAAGTGCCAGATGGAATTTGACTTAGTTAAATGTAAAATGCCCATTTTGGGAAAACAAATCTTAGCAGGACTTATACACTTAATGGTAATGTCCTAGGGAGTGTTGCTGAATAAAGAGACCTTGGAGTACAAGTTCCCAGATGGAATTTGACTTAGTTAAATGTAAAATGCCGCATTTTGGGAAAACAAATCTTAGCAGGACTTATACACTTAATGGTAATGTCCTAGGGAGTGTTGCTGAATAAAGAGACCTTGGAGTACAAGTTCATAGCTTCTTGAAAGTGGAGTCACAGGTAGATAGGATAATGAAGAAGGTGTTTGGTATGCTTTCCTTTATTGGTCAGAGTATTGAGTACAGGAGTTGGGAGGTCATGTTGTGGCTCTACAGGACATTGGTTAGGCCACTGTTGGAATATTGCGAGCAATTCTGGTCTCCTTCCTATCGGAAGGTTGTTGTGAAACTTGAAAGGGTTCTGAAAGGATTTACAAGGATGTTGCCAGGGTTGGAGGATTTGAGCTATAGGAAGAAGTTGAATAGGCTGGGGCTGTTTTCCCTGGAGCGTTGGAGGCTGAGGGATGACATTATAGAGACTAATAAATTAATGAGGGGCATGAATAGGATAAATAGACAAAGTCTTTTCCCTGGGGTGGGGGAGTCCAGAACTAGAGGGCATTGGTTTAGGATGAGAGGGGAAAGATATAAAAGGGACCTAAGTGGCAACTTTTTCACACAGAGGGTGGTATGTGTATGGAATGAGCTGCCAGTGGAAGTGGTGGAGGCAGGGTGAGAGGAGGAAGATATAAAAGAGATGTAAGGGGCAGCTTTTCCACGCAGATGGTAGTGCATGAATGGAATGAGCTGCCAGAGGAAGTGGTGGAGTCTGGTACAATTGCAGCATTTAAAAGGCATTTGGATGGGTATATGAATAGGAAGGGTTTGGAAGGATATGGGCCGGGTACTGTCTGGTGGGACTAGATTGGTTTGGGATATCTGGTCGGCATGGACGGGTTGGACCAATGGGCCTGTTTCCGTGCTGTACATCTCTTTGACTCTCAATACTCCCAGGTCCTTCTGAACAGTAACGTGCTGCAATTTTTCATCATTTAACTGATAGTCCATTTTGCTGTATTCCTACCAAAATGAATACCAATACTGTATTCCATGTGCCACACCCTTGCCCATTCACTTGACATACTTATATCCCTCTGCAGGCATTCAACGTTGTCTGCACACTTTGTTTTACCATTCATCTTTGAGGGAGTTTGGTCTGGTTCATAACAGAGGGCAGTGATAGTTAGTGCGGGAAGGTATTACATGCTACATAGAATGTGTCAGTGTAGAAACCTTGGTGGGATGTGTGTGCAGTAGCAGAGATAGAGTTGCCCTGTGGTTCTTTCTTTCAGCAATGCTGCCTGACCCTCTGAACCTGGATAGAGCGCTGACCAGCCAGACAAGGCACAGTGCCATGCCTCCTCCCTCCATCATTTGGAAAGAGGATGGCTGTCTTATGCAATACCTGTTAAGCCAGACCTCAGGTTCCTGTCAGACACAATGTCAACTTAGCCTCGTCAGCCATCTCAGTCCAGTCACTAGTCACAATCAGGGCAGATGCAAGCGCACCTGCAGGTGCATTGTGGACTCTTGAATTTGGTGTAGCTCCAAAGGATTCTGGTCTTATGGTTAATATCCGGTGAGTGGTGAATTCTGCCAGGAATGCAGTGTGGAAGGATGCAACATCGTACCCCTGAGTCAGCAACAAGTCAGCAACGAGTCAGCAACAATAACTGAAGTGTCAAGTTTGGTAAGATACTGAGAAAAATCTCACAGTCCCTTTCACTCTGCCAAACTAGATATGACTCACTTCACCTGTAAAAGAAAGATTCCACCAACTGCCACTGAACAAAAGCAGTTCAACAATATTGTCTACTCATACACTATACAGAAAGTGGCAGAGCTCTTGCATGCTCATTAAAACTTACACATGGAGCTGGATTTGAGGGTAAAAGGTTGTCTTGATATATTTGCAGTTGCTTGACAGCCAAACTTGAGAGATGGCCTAATTTACATTGAGATTAGGTGAACACCATCAAGATTTTGCTACATATTTAAAGCCAGTGCAATAAAAAATATGCGCACAGCATTTACATCAAAAATGAGATATAACCCAGCACTGTTGTCTTGTTGAAAGTGTACTAGTTATTTGTGTTTTAGGCATTTTATGGTACAATATAGAAACAAAACTGAATTTAAGAAAAAAGACACTAGCCATGAGATTTAAACAGAAAAATAATTAAACTATATAATAATGACCAATTCTTGACTTCCATTTCCCTATATGAGACACACTTAGGAATCTTCCTAAGCATTATAAGGATATTTCACAATGGTTAAGAAGGCTTTTATTTTTCATTGTAGCTTATTCGCTCTGAAGACCTGCATGTTTTGATCATCCTATTAAATATGTGGGCCAATTTGTAGCTAATGTCTCCAGCAGAAGTTTTAAAATAACTTGCTCATATGTTTATGCCTGCACTTGGCATGTGATTTGCTGATTGTACCTAAGTAGGAATCAGGAAGTATATATTAATGATGGGGTCACTTTTAAATGAACACGGGGTGTCACTTGGTCACCTCATCCACATTATAAGAGCAGGTAGAGACTAATATTACATAAATAAATTTGTTCAGTACATCACCACCTATGCATGCATTTTGACAATAATAGAATTGATGGGTTAAGCAAATATTTAACTTGAAGTTTGATGTCCTTATTAATTCAGGGATTATTGATGACATAGGAGTAATGAGAATGTATATTAATAGGTTTTCCGTTTTTCTTCCCCAGTTATGCTTCAGTGAAACAATTGCATTCCTGATACTATGGAGCAATCCAGAGAGCAGTTGGGTCATTAATTTCTGGGACGCTCTAATAAATTGTATCTCTCCGACATAGCCTCTGTTACCTCCAAATGACTCCTCTTGCTGAAATAGCATACACGTTTGTGGAAGCCAGTGATTCAGTTCCTAATATTACTTACTGCCATACACACAGTTATTTTTCACTGTCAGCATTTTGCTTTATCAGTGCTTACGCTTGGGATTACCTCTTCTTCCAGCTAACTACAGACGTTTGATATGAAAGGATACATTGTTCACTAGACTGCACTGTTATTTTTCAGCAAAATTCATCCAAAATCCTCAAAACCAATGAAAAAAGACAACTTTTTTTACTGTGAATTAACCCTAGCTCAAAGTCCATTTTGGCAATGTGTGCCTGTTTTAAAAAAAACATACCAGAACCTAATTGTTCACAAACCGGCCATGTCCCTGAGTAAAATTATCAAATAAATCACCGTGGTGATTTTTGCAAGTTCTGTATTTTTGTGTACCTCTGATGAGACTCACAAAAATGATCACTCCTTTGCTGCAAGAGGACAAATTGATAGCTTTTAAAGGCCTATAAGATACAGACATGTAGTGATTAGAATGAGGTCAGACCTCACAGAGTATCAGTTTCCTGATTGTGGCTGTTAACCTGGTCTAATCAGAGAGTCCTGGCTGATACATATGAACAAGAGTGTTAGAGCCAGCTCTAACCTAGCTGGGTCAGTGTCATGTACGATGCACGTATTAATAAAGGGTGACTTGGCGATGAGATACCGACCTTTGTGGAGTTATTTCAACGGGCACCAGTGTAATGTGAAAACTATTTTACAGAGTCTTTTAAAATTTAAATCTGGTCATGCGTAGGTCAGTTTTAATGTGATAGAATGAACATGAGAGTTCTAAGGTTCAGATTTTGCATCTCCACTGTTTACAATCCATATCAATCTTAAATGAGAGGGAGACGAGTAAGTTAGGATGTTTTGGATTTGATTAATAACTGGCTTGTAATACCAGATTGGAGAACTGCACTGTTTCTGTCCGGTTCTACTCCTCCACTGGACACAACATAAATGCTTTACCTAAGCCTCAGTGGGCAATCATGTGTTTTCTAAATCCCAGACTTAAAATGAAAAGATGCATCAGCAAGATTTATTTTATAAACTCCAAGTTATCAATTTGTTACAAAATAAAATTCATTCAATTAAAAATGCAAAATTGGTTAATACATAAATTGTGATGCGAAAAGGTAAATGTTTAGACCCCATGCAACCCTAAACACACATGTCAATTCTCTCTTCAGGAAAATGGGACAAGCAGATATTTTTCTGCAGAAATTCACAGCGTTTTCTGGCCAATGATGGTTATTCTTGAAAGCAATAAAGGATAATGTTCCAAGGTCTGTGGATCTGGTATACTTGCATGTGCAATCAAGTCACAATTCATGCACAGTTGTCTACAGACAGAGCTCACTTGGGCACTACAATATTGAGGAATTTTTTGTTCAGAAGAACAAACAGGTTTCACCCTGATCTCACAGCTAAGATGTTTCAGAGACAGGAAACATGAGCTGAGCCGCTTGTCCTGTAATAGTCTTGATCCAATTGAAAACCAAATTTCAAGCCCGTTAACACTTTTTCCTTTGAAATGACTTCAACAACCAAGATCAGCAATTACCTGAAACCATGTGGTTTCCAAGAAATACCTTGTTTAACAGGGAAGTTTCAAAACATCTTACCGTTGATCTTTTAACAAAAGAATCTGAGCAGGCTGGACAACCCTTCAAACTTAAGTTCACAAAAATAATTCAATATGAGGCAGTTTCATAACACAGACGATCAAGAGGCATGAGATAAAATCTGAGCACAGCAGCTGGAGAATATAATTTCAATAAATTTGGAATAAAAGCTAATATCAGTGTTCATGATGATGAAATTCCTATATGAAATCCTGAAAAAAAAACATCCAAATGGTTCACAAATGTCAGGTAAGGAAGCAGATCTTACCCAGGCAGGTATATATGACTGTAGATCCACAGAAACATGGTTGGCTTAACTGTCGTCTACCAAGCCATTGAGTAATTCACTCCCATCCCTTTGGAATAATTAGGGATAGATAATAAATGCTGACTTTGCCAATGACTTTGTCTACTCACATCCTGTGAGTGGGTTGAAGAAAAACTCCAAGTACGTAACTGCAAGTAAAATTGTCAAGATGATGAAAGGCTGCAATGGCTACAAACTAATTAAGTATTTGGGCTAGAAGTTAGCAGATGGAGTACACTGTGTAGAAATGTGCAATTATCCACTTTGGCAGGTAAAACGGAAAAGCAGAATAATTTTGAAAAACCTGACAATGTGTAAAATGGGATTCAGAGAGATTTGGAGGCTTTTGTACAAGGAATTTAACATGCAGGCACAGCAAATAGTTAGCAAGCTAAGAGTTATCTTTATCACAACAGAGCTGGAGGACAAAAGTCAGGAAGTCTTGCTGCAAACATATTAAACTTTAGCGTCCTTACCAAAGTGAGGATATACTTGTCTTAGAAAATGTGCAATAAAGGTTGCATCCTGGAAAGTGAGAACTGTCCAATGATGAGAGATTGCAAAAAATATGCTCATAGGGTCATAGGGTTGTACAGCATGGAAACAGACCCTTTGGCCTGACTCGTCCATGCCGACCAGATATCCTAAATTAATCTAGTCCCATTTGCCAGCATTTGGCCCATATCCCTCTAAACTCTTCGTATTCATATACCCATCCAGATGCCTTTCAAATGTTGTAATTGTACCACCCCACACCTTTTCCTCTGGCAGCTCATTCCACACACGTACCACCCTTTGCATGAAAAGGTCGCTCTTTAAGTCTCTTTTACATCTTTCCCCTCTCACCTGAAACTTATGCCCTCTAGTTTTGGACTTCCCTACCCTGGGATAAAACAAACCTTGGCTATTCATCCTGTCTATGCCCCTCACTATTTTAGTGAAACATAAAAAAAGATTTGAGTATTTGACATGATAGATGTTGGGGAGTTGTTTCCATGGACTGGAGACTGTACATCCAAGAATTATATTCTTATAATAAGAAGTCAGCCATTTAGGATTGTGTTGAGAAATAATTTACCCAAAAGATCTGAGTCTCTGGAATTCTCAGTTGTAAGGAGGAGTGGATGTTCAGTTGACAAGTGTATTGAAGGCTGAAAAAACTAATTATTTAGGGCACCCAAGGAAATGAAGGATATATGGATAGGACAGAAAAGTGGACTTGATGTGGACATTAAGCCATGATCGCATTTAATGGTGAAGCAACCCAGTGGTGACACATGACCTAGCTCTTTTTATCTTCATAGATGGTGGACAGGATATGGATTAGATGTTCTCATGAATAAAAAAATTTCAACTATATGACTCAGACTGTACTAAATTATCATTCTTAATTATATTAGAAAATACTTTATCACAATTTTTAAAAAAAATTTACTTTCTAAAATTCATATCTAGCTGCACTGGTTCATGGAAGAAATTCTGCTCAGGGGTATGTGAATCAACTTCAGCAAAATTGCTTCTCTACAAAACTACTGTGATTGCATTTACACCTGGATTGCTAATAATGTCTGAGGCAAAGGATCCTGTTTGAGTTTTTTCAATTCAGCCAGTAACTGTCAGCTGGTGTAATTCAAAAACAGCATACGCTGCAAGTTACTGGACACAAGTTAAACAACAAACAATACTTTATGTGGAACTATGCTTCAAACAGACTGGAGTTTTTCTTGAATTTAATCGCCCTAAGCACATTTATCATCTTGATAACATGTTCAAGATCTCTGTACGTTTCTGGTACAAATTCTGCTTGTATAGCGGATGGATGAAATAGTCCCTTTTCGGACAAGGAATTTGCAGGAAAGGACTGCTCAAAATCAGGACTGTTTGCTTTTTTGTCTGAAATCAGCCAACATCAATGTGATTTCGAATGTATATTTTTTATAAACTCCAATCAAATTGCTGATGCAAATAAAATTGAGAACCATGTCAAAATCCAGATTTGTGGGAAGTATCAATATTAGATTTGTGCTCTGTTACACAATTGAAACTTTGTGTTAAATTTAGGTGGTAGGTTTATGTGGTAGAGGCAAATGGACCTCCCAATCATTTGATATTTATGAATTGCTTGAAAATGTATGAAAAATAAATTCTTATTAATTATAAGCTACTTTCTGCTGAGCATTTTGAATGGTCTATTAAGTTTTTGGGGACATGACCTTCAATCAAGTAGTTGACTAATTGCACTTGGCTGCATCCAAAGACACTCTAGCATCTTGTTTTGTGATTTATGAGATCCATCTCGTTTTCCTCGGGTTGCTTTTCAGGGTTTTGATTTTCATACACTAAAGGTGCCATATTTTCCAAGGGTCAAATTATCCATAACTCAAGGCAAATTCTTATAGGGCCTGAACGACAAGGGCTATGGTGAAATATGTGGTAGAATTGCACGTGAAGCCCAGCACTGATTACAACTTGCTGCATCTTTTTATTAAGCTCCAGATATTGAGGCGAGATTCTCACTAGACACTGGTGAGTTGCCTGTGAAGGGGGATTATTGCTTATTAACAGCCTCATTGACTACAGATCTCGCCAAGTAAACAAGGAGAAAACAAAATGCTAAGATTTCTTGACCTGCAAGTGCCTGGCAATTCCAGCTCGCTGCTGGCTGTGAATAGCATCTACGTTGCTCACCAAACACAGCATCTCAGGGCAAGATCCATAGGCACCAGCTGCAAACACTTCTCGTCCATGGACACAGACCCAGAGTCAATGCTGTGAGCCGTATCATGTGCCAATCTCGCTGGAGGGCTTGGAGGGAATATTGCTCATGGCAGCTCTTGATTCCACTTGCAGCACGTGTTGGTGGTTGAGAGCTGCATTGCAGGCCACAATGACAACTGGCTTGTAAAGCTACTGCAAGGGCTCATTGTGCATAGGGGTAGGTACTGGCCACATCTCAGGGTTGATCACTTGCACATTCTCCCGTGTCAGCGTGGGTTTCCTCCAGATGCTCCACAGTCCAAAGATGTGCAGGCTCGGTGAATTTACTATGCTAAAATTGCCCATAGTATTCATGGTTGTATAAGTTAGGTGCATTAGTCAGGGGAAATGTAGAGTAATAGGGTAGAGTAATGGGTCTGGATGGGATACCCTTCAGAGGGTCGATGTGGATTTGTTGGGCTGAATGGCCTATTTCCACACAGTAGGGATTCTATCATTCTGTGATACTACAGCTAGCTCCCAACACAGATATTGATCCATAGGACATCCACAACAGACATGATGTTAGGCAACCAGTTGGTAAACTGACTAGACAGAGACTCAGATAGATTACAAAATCATTAAACTTGAGATTTTATCTATCATGCTCCATCACCCATGCACCTTAATGCATGCAAAAGGATTGTTTATCTTCGCCTCCCACTACACCTGAGTGTTATCCCACAGTCTGCTGGAGGGAGTTGCTGGCGTGGAGTCAGTTGGTCCTGGACGTTTGGTCAGGCAACCACGGGGATATTCTGACTGTCTTCTCACCAAAAGCAAGTATACACCCCACCAAGCTTGAACTTCCAAAGGTCGGCAGAAGGCAGAGTGGAGGTGTTGGGCCCGGCCATCTCTGGAGTATCCTAACAGGAGATTTATGAGGGGTCTGTGTGTTTAGTTGTTCCTCCAGTAAGGTGTCCCAAGGCACTACCCTACCTCCTTATGTGGAAGGGGTGTCTGGAGATGGCTCCCTGTTCCTGCATTCACAGTGGCCTGGTATCAGCATTACAATGCAAGATGTACTTCAGAATGCAGCAGTGAGGCGGAGAACTGCATTCTAAATGAGATGTATAATAATGTTGTGGTGAAGTTGGTGCATATCTGATGCCAACCTCTGGGACAAGGTTGGAGAGCAAATGAGCATCTGAAATATCAGTATTCAATTTTAAGATGCGCCTCAGCAACTCAGATATACATTTGTGCGTTCTCAAATTGTATTAGATTAATCTCTTCCAGGATACAGGATCAACAATTAGTCAATTTTGATTTTTGATGTAATTTCTTCAAGAAATAAAGACAGGCAGCAATCTTGATCTCTTTCTAAACAAGGAAATAATGTCCTGCAACTTGTTGCCTTTTTTGTTTTGTGCATTCCGAACAGATTGTACTGGTGCCTGGCTATTATTTGAAAGTACACATTTGTCTTTCACTTTACAACTGACAAATTTATATAAAGCATTCCTGCAGAAAATCCCAATGGATGTTACATGAGAGGCAGGCACAGTCTGGATTCAAAACATTACAGAACTGATAGAGTGTCTAGTTCCAACATAATTACAAGTACACAACTGACTTCATGCATGGATTAAACAGGTCTTCATGATGACATCCTTGATCTAAACTGACTCCATTTCTCACAGTAGTGGTCAATCAGACCAAAGAAAAAAAAACCTGTTGCTGTTAGAATTTTGTTCATTTGCTCTTCAAAATAAGTGGATGTAAAACTCCAATGAATGCTAATATATACAACTTTTAAAAATTTTTAGTGTACAAATTTAATCAGTAGTTTTTTTAACGTGGCACAGCCCAAAATGGACTGTGCAACATATCATGACCATTCAATTGCCTTAATTAGGTTTGAAATTTTACCTAATTTTGCATCACCTCCTCTCCTCCTGTCCCACCTTTCAAGATGTTGACTATTTAAAGGTGCACTAATTCAAGTGGCTTTCACCTTACTCATGATCTTTATTCTGGTCTTTGGTGAGAATCAGCACAAATAGAAAATAGGATATCTCAGCTGATTCCAAACCTGTCCATAAATTAGGATGCCTCTCAGTAGAGAAGCCATTTTATTTTCCCTTCTCTAAAGCAAAAGTGATGAGACCAGTTATGCACAGATTGGATATTAAATCTAGGATTTTACTCTTGAGCAGGTTAGCAATTCAGCAAATAAATGTTGCAGAACCATTTGGGGGCCCAACTTAGAAAACCTTTTATTTTTCAAATTCTCTATTACAAACTTATACATTAACCAAGGGGGATCTCCAGCTCCCTCATGGTTCAGTTTCAAGGGCAACTTAAAAGGCATTTCCTAATTTTGTCAAGTGTTAAAATAATCGAATTAGAAATGTGACATCTATTATATTGTCAAACTGTGCTTAAATGCAAGAGTAATTTTATTTTCAGGTTTCAAAGAAATTTAATGTTCAAACAGTAATCCGAAGTGTGTGGTCATGACATTTTCCATTGACCCTGGATTATCACACGGGAAAGAGAAAATGATTTCTTCTAATCACTTGACATAGGATTTAAGTTCCAGAGGAATTAGCTAAATTTGATGATTGGCTGAGTAGCTAACAAAGTATGGATCAAGCAACACAAATGTTGTAGGTGCTTGATTCGGTTATTGTGGTAGGTACCATACACTTGCACATCTACAACATGAGTGTCTCTTTCATTGAGGCGACTTAGCTGAGTGTTCAGATCAAGAGGCCTCTTCATCATGGATTAAAGCAATAAATTTCCTGATCGTTCTCAGGAATTAAGTAATTGTTTAAAAAATATAATTAAGATCTTCTGGGGTAAGGTAACTTTCTCTTGAGACATTCTTAAGACAGCGTATCCAGGATTTACACCAGCTTTCGCCAAGTCCTCATTGTTTCAGGAAAGTTGGGGTGTGAGTGGGTTGCAATAATCCTGAGGAGTTAAAAGGAACTTATCTGGCCCCTTGGCTCCATAAAATTAGAAGATTGTAGCAGTGGAATTCCCAGGCAAGCTGCAGAAAGCACCTGAAACTTCTTGTGAATGTTTCCAATAGGGAGGTCAAGCAGATGACTCTGTTCATCTCCATTTCAGATTCATCGCAGAATGGAATTTCACTCATAGAATCCATGGAGTAGAAGCCTAGCTGATCCAAGTATAACAATAAATTTTAGCCTGCTACAATGAGGACTTGGGAAAGTAATAGCAACTATACCATTTTAGAATTAGCTGTGCCTTCCATTTTGTTGTATTATTTGGAAATTATATCATTTTGTATAGGCGTGCATGTATATAGAGAGTGCCAAATCAATCTCTAATGCACTCTAATCTGAGTATCAAAGCAATAATATATCATTCCACAGGACATGGAGGAATATGGAAGAATACACTCAATCTCAGCTCCAATATTTCTGTCTAAAATGTGATTATTTCTGACTTCTGAGAACCACAAGGCATAACGCCCCCATCAGCAAACCCAACTGAACAGTATTTCTAACTAATTTGACAGTTCCACTGATACTAGTCACATACCTCAGGATATCATTTAGAAATCAGGCTAGAATGGCACAACTACTACTTTTGAGTCAGAGAAATTACCAGTTTTTAAGACTGTACTTTTAATTTATGTTAGTACTTAAAATTAAACCTTTACAGAATTTTTGCGAAATGTATGAGTTCCTTATCTTGCTCATGGCCAAGTTGTTAAGCTGTATAAATATTTTTCTCCACATCAGTGTTGCAGTTTAATAGCTGTGAGCATGCATATGGGAACTGTTTAGCATTCTGTAGGAGTCCATTTATCAGCATAGTCATTTTAACATTACAGCTGAAATAAGTACAAAATCACTCTCATTTCTGTGTTATGTTGTTGAGAGATAAGAACTTGTTCAAAAGTAAAATTACTTAATACAACCCATAGGTACACAATTAAAGAACAATGTATAAACATTGCTACAACATTTTGCGAAGAAATTTAACAGCTATCATAAAATTAAAAATCTGTTTTCTGTTAATGAATTACTGATCTATAAGTCTTCTATATTAATGGACTAAATATTATGATTTCTGGCACAGTCCGAGTTGAGTTGAGTGTTTTGGACGGTCTTTCCCTGCATGGCCTAGTGAATTTTCTGTCTGTAACAATAACTATCCACCCCATCCCTATGTCATCACTCATGTCCAATTCAGGCCCCATCTTTACCATCAGCCATTTCCAGAACAACTTGCCACTCACTGGGCATCTGCTGAACAACCTGTGATGGAGAGGCGCACACAGCTACTCTCCATCACTTCAAGCCATTGGCATCCAATTCCAAAGGCATGGCAACAATGGCATGGGGAAGTTGGGATGCCTTCCAGGTGTTCTTTCCTGACAAGGACACAGGAGCCTACCAGGATAAAGAACTGCACACAGCCCCCTCAGAGATTTTTTCTCAGGACACTTCAAGGGTGGCCCAGCTCCTCCAACTCCATCCTGCCTACACCACCAATGCACCCCCACCCCCGACTTTTGGAAGTTCATGTGCCCAGGAGGTCAGCTTGCCTCTGCCAAGACGATCTTCAGCATGGTTAAAAACAAAGACTGCAGATGCTGGAACCCAGATTCTAGATCAGAGTGGTGCTGGAAAAGCACAGCAGTTCAGGCAGCATCCGAGGAGCAGGAAAATCGACGTTTCGGGCAAAAGCCCTTCATCAGCTCTTTAGCATGTCTGACTTGTCCAGATGTAAGCAGCCCCAGAGCCATCGCATCAAATCTTAGGGACCAATGGGTTCCACTGCTGAGCAGGCTTCCTCCACTTCAGCTACAGAACCAGTGAGTACACTAACAGGAGGCAGAGCAGAAAGGAGACCTAATGGGAGCATTTGGATTGTAATAGGTACTACAATTCTGTAAGGTAAAAACAATGACTGCAGATGCTGGAAACCAGATTCTGGATCAGTGGTGCTGGAAGAGCACAGCAATTCAGGCAGCATCCGAGGACAGGCAAAATCGACGTTTCGGGCAAAAGCCCTTCATCAGGAATAAAGGCAGAGAGCCTGAAGC
>NC_057723.1:35452409-35496416 GCF_004010195.1 Chiloscyllium plagiosum
CCCACCCCCACCCTCCTCTAGCTTATCTCTCCATGCTTCAGGCTCTCTGCCTTTATTCCTGATGAAGGGCTTTTGCCCGAAACGTCGATTTTGCCTGTCTTCGGATGCTGCCTGAATTGCTGTGCTCTTCCAGCACCACTGATCCAGAACTACAATTCTGTATCAATGTCACAGATATAACCTCTCACCTGGTTATTAGTATCTCTGTGTAAGCACAAATGGCATTGTGTCAGCATCAGACATCACTCACTGACTACAGCCAAAGTTCCATAGATGGAGCTCTGAGCTGAGAACCTCCTGCATCATCTACATGTAAGAGGAACAATGTGTATACATGGCATTGGATCATGCTAACACCTTTGGCCCCACATTGGATAACATCCCTATCCTTTCACAGCCTCTGTGTCCAAAGGTCTATGTCAATGAGTTGTTCAGCAATGTTTGTGACATGGCCACGCAACACACAGAAGGATGCAGTGCATTTGGATGGCCAGGTATCAGAAACCACATGGGGCTGTATCCTGTACAATATATCAGTCTATGTGCCATGTCCTATCCCTAAAATAGCACTAAGATCAGTGGGTGCTGCCACCCCTCCCTAACAGGTTGAGTCACCTAAGCTGCCTATCACAAGTGCGGTCGCAGTCATTTTCATTTCCACTGCACACTTTCGATTACCAGTACAATGGCAATCCTCGACCAGCCCCTGCCAGCCTCCATCTCAATGTATCAGTGAGCTTTGAACATGTAGTCTCATAGGCTTCACACCTTCCTTATAGTCTCATAGGCTTCACACCTCCCTGGGTCCCTACCCCACCCAGCTACATGAGCCTACTCCTGCCCCCCAAGTCCCTGGCATATGAGGTGACACGTCATAATTCTCTTGAAGCATTAACCCTGTTTTTCCCTCCAGAGATGTTGCCAACTTGCTGAGCCTTCTGAGTATTTTGTGTTTTTATTTAAGATTTCCAGCAATATGGAAACCACAGCAAGTACCACGTGGATTCAGATTGCCATTTACTCTGAATGACCTCCATGTTGCATTTGGTCAAAGATCATGGGCTCCAACTGCTTATATCCCTCATCCATGGACAGTGGCATTTGACATCTCATGACCATTATGGCACCTCTCTGGTACACGGGCAGGTGCTCTGGAAGTACAGACTTGGTTTGTAGAGCACTCCGGCAATTAGCATTGGAGTGCTGCAGCAGAGACACTTTGCTATTGGAACAGGTGTCCAGCTCATAGATTGTACCTCAGGGATGCTCGCTTACATTTTTGATGCTTACACATTGAGTGCTCACATCATGCATGCCCTGCCTTATCTTGCCTTGCCATGTTGTGCGAATTAGTACAGTCCTACCACCAGGTACTTTCCTTGCTAGTCAGCAGTTCTCAGTCAAGAGGATATACATCTTCCTGTATTAACGGTACAGCACATCAACCTTACACCTGCCCCACAAACCCAGCAATTACACGGCAACACCTCTATGCGCAATAGCCATGTATCAAAGGCTAAGAGAAGTCATCCTCACTGAACTCCACAGGGCTATCTGTCATTCAAGTGATCCTGACCCTCTAATTCAAGAGCAGTCTCCCATATCAGTCTCGGGGTTTGGACGCGATCAGTCACCCACTCAAGGTGATCTCGGTCAGTGGGTCCATGCCTCTGCAGTTTCGGGATTGAGTCACAGTGGCTCCAGAGCAACAAGTCCTGGGGGAATGAGGGCAGCTGTCTTGTTAGGTCACTCAAAGGGGTGGTAAATCCATTGGCCTCATTGGCAGAAACAAAGAGTACAGCTAGTTTGAAGTGGGCAGGACAAGGCCACAATTATTGCAGTGATGAGATTCGGCAAGTTGTTCTTTGGGATTGCAGGCCGCAAGCTGGAGGGAAGATGAGGGTGATATGGTAAAGCATTGACGGGAAAGAGGGTCTCGCAAGGGTTTGAGGGAGTGGTCCACAGTCCTGTTCACCGTGACATCAAGAGGATACATTGAATGACACATACCCACAAAGTTCAAGAAAAGAGAGTGACTCGTACAGAGGAAGAAAGCTGAATAAGCAGTTAAGAATCTCTTAGGTTTAAACTCTAGGCAAAGGTAGATATGTTATTTTCTGGAATATAGTCAGCAGTAGCGAATGTTGCTATTATTCAGAGTTCTCCCTGATGTTCCTTCTCTGTGGTTGTTTCTGTAGAAATTGGACCAGTTTCTTTAAGAGACAGAAATGTTGAAGTAGCAAATTTCCTTTCAGTAATCTCTGGAAACTCGCAGAACCTCGTTTGAAATACAGTGTGTAGTTCCAAGAGATTATTTTTTGATTGGTCTGTATATGGGTTTGAACTATAGGGAGAGACTGAATAGGCTGGGGCTATTTTCCCTGGACCATTGGAGGCTGAGGGGTGACCTTTTAGAGGTTTATAAAATCATGAATGGATAGGGTGAATAGCCAAGGTCTTTTTCCCAGGGTGTGGGAGTCCAAAACTATACAGCATAGGTTTGAGGCGAGAGGGGAAAGATGTAGAAGAGACCTAAGGGGCAACTTGTTCACCCAGAGGTTGGGACATGTATGAAATGAGCTGCCAGAGGAAGTGGTGGAGATTAATACAATTACAATATTTAAAAGGTTTCTGGATGGCTATTTGAATAGGAAGGGTTTAGAGGGATATGGGGCAAATGCAGGCAAATGGGACTAGATTAATTTAGAATATCTGGTTGGCATGGACGAGTTGGACTGAAGGGTCTGTTTCCGTGCTGTACAGCTCTGTGACTGTATGATGACTATGGTGTCAATGTCCAGTTCTCTGCTTTTGTTAATAGCTCCTTAAAACCATAACAGATTATAACAGTTGTCTGGATTGTTGGGTATCTCCCTTTTTGTACACCTTTGAAAAGTGATTCTCTTCTTTTCTCACCTCCCCTTCAAGGTAGCTTTGTATTTTTCAGCAGTTTGTCTTATCTCAACTCAATTTGCAATAGCTGCAAATTGTTGAAAGTTTAAAAGAATCAAAAATACACATGTTTGGTCTTATGACTATATTCACATTCCCACATTTATCTTTGAAGTAGCATATAATTTTTTCATCCAATAGTTACAACCTCCAGATAATGGTGGCACTGCAAAACTCCAATACTGAAACATATGACTCAATACTACGAATTTCAACAACAGTTACAAAAATAAGGTGGAATTTTAGTAGAAAATGTGGACAGCAAATGCTTATAAATATGTGGAAGGTGCTGTAGATGAGCTTGGAAACTTGCAACACCCACTTCCAATTAACCTTTGAAAGTGAATAGTTACATTAGCTTGAATAAGTTCATTGTTCTATGCTTTTCACAGAATTCTAAATTATAATATGTTCTGTGTTTTACATGATGTGCTATGTGTTTTTCTGCAATGGTTTCCATTATTTTTTTATGCACAGTGGCTCAGTGGATAGTACTGCTGCCTCACAGCGCCTGGGACTCGGGTTTGATTCCCACCTCGGGCGACTATCTGTGTGGAATTTGCACATTCTCCCCGTCTGTATGGGATTCCTCCGGGTGCTCCAGTTTCCTACCACTATCCAAAGATGTGCAGGTCAGGTGAATTGGCCATGCTAAATTGCCCATAGTGTTAGGTGCATTAGTCAGGGATAAATATAGGGTAGGGAAATGGGTCTAGGTTTCTCTTTGGAGGGTTTTGGTCTTGTTGGGCTGAAGGGCCTGTTTCCATATGGTAGAGAATCTAATCTAATCTAATCTAAAAAATTTCCACAGCAATAATCAACTGATAGACTGAGCTGGAATAAATTGCGTTCTTTGATATTATTTTCTGGTTTGCGGCTGGGAACAGTTATGTAAATGTGTGATTTTGTTAGACTGTTGCATAAATAGAAGATAAATATGTGAAATTTTGGAAAAGACTAGTATGTAAATACGTAAAAATCTAAGTGTATGTCAGTATATCAGGATGTATATCAATATACCTTTGCTTTCTACTGGTGAAGACTATTTATTTACTGATTTCATTTCCTGAATAATTCAATTGGATTTTTTGTCATTCACCAAATTTATCTCTTCTAGGCAGACATCTAATTTGCCTAGTGGTTGCACCTGTCCTGAAAGTAAATGCAAAATTACTAATTGAAGTTCATCATCAGGTATAATACTTCCCAAAATCTACATTATGTCTGTTCTATAATTGGCATTAAATTATGTTTTTGCTTCAGGATCAAAGCAGTAGTTTAATATTTAATTTTACTAGCATGTAATAGTAAGTGTGTGTATATATACATACACAATTGCAGGGTGACAGATGGCTGTGTCTCACAACATCACAAAATAAATTGTTGTGCTTCCTTTATTAATGATTTCATTGCCAGTAAATCTGGATGACTGACTGCCACTTAGCACCTCGTTGCATATGTTCATGAATGAAATTATTTATCTTTAGTTTTTCGATTTTAGTGTGACTTTCTCCAAAGAATTCCATAGTTTAGTTGGCTGTAATAGACTGAATGTTGTCGTCAGTGGCAAAGCAAAGACTAAGTCAGAAGTCACACGACACCAGGTTATGTTTGACTATAACCTCGTGTTGTGTGACTTCTGACTTTGTCCATTCCAGTCCAACACTGGCTTCTCCACATCAAAGCAAAATCGCTTCATGCTCATAGCAAGTCTCACTGGAAAACGTTGCAATATCTCAATGAGAATTTCACCTCGTTCCCTGTGCAGTGATTTTACAGCAACATTCTTGTCTGGACAGTCCCAGTGCAGGGCTGGGATGGTTTCAGTTAATCCAAGAAGCCTATTCTATAAAGGATTTTTACAGGTCCACATGAAGGTAAAATTACAAAAAAGATCCTTTTTGCATACCATGACATACAGTTTGGAACAAAAGAATGAAGAAAGTAAAAGCTAAAACAAGCAAACAATCTGTTAAAATATAATCTAAAAAAATGTCATCAATCATTTGTTAGCACTGTACGATTATAAAACTTTTTTTTCAGTGTCAGTTCTGTTGTTCAAAGTTTATTTACCTCAACATCACTAAAACAGTTATATTTGATTAGTGTTAAAGTTTAAAGTTGCAAAATGTGGTTGGTAATTTCTTCTCTGTAGGTCATTTGGTAATGTTAGATTATGGCTCCCCCATGGGAATCATAAAGTATAAAGTCTTAAATGTGACACAGCATGGAATCAAAATGAAAACATGTTGATAAAGTCAGTCTAAGTATGTATGAGCAAGATGTTAATGCTAGTAATCTGGATCAGTTTATCCTCAACTGTGCAGAAAATTGAGCTAGATTTTGCATGGGGTGTAGTACTGAATGCAAACTGCACGTTCAGGTTATTAGAAAATTACACCTTTTGAAAGCATTGTTTTGCAGAGCTGAGAAAAAAGTTGATGTTGTTGATTTCTGGCTATGGGGTATGACAGGGTCCAGAATGCAGCCTGTATCAGAGTTACTGGTCAGCAACAGATTTTAACTGTGGGGTGCCCGATGTCCGAATGTTGTGGTTAGTTTAAGAGGAGTAATACTGGTAAAAATGCATTCTTTAACTAAAAGAAGACTAATTATCCATGTACTGAGTTTTCAATTTGTACTTCCTTGTAAGCCATATTCGTCTAAATAGCCACTATTGAGTAAATGTGCAAGAAGGAGACAGTGAGGTCTGCAGATGCTGGAGATCAGAGTTGAGAGTGTATTGCTGGAAAAGCACAGCAGATCAGGCAGCCAAAAGTACCCCAGTGGCCACAAAATAGAGTCGTAGAGTCATGGAGATTACAGCATGAAAACAGACCCTTAGGTCCAACTCGTACATGCCGACCAGATATCTGAAACTAATCTAGTCCCATTTGCCAGCACTTGACCCACATCCCTTTAAACCTTCCTATTCATTTACCCATACAGATGCCTTTTAAATGCTGTAATTGTACCAGCCGCCACCATTTCCTCTGGCAGCTCATTCCATATACACACCACCCTCTGTGTGAAAAAGTTGCCCCTTAGGTCCCTTTATATCTTTCCCCTCTAACCTTAAACCTATGCCTTCTAGTTCTGGACTCCCCAACCCCAGGAAAAAGATTTTGTCAATTTATCCTATCAAGGCCCGTCATGATTTTATAAACCTCTATAAGGTCACCTTCAGCCTCCGATGCTCCAGAGAAAACAGCCCCAGCCTGTTCAGCCTCTCCCTATAGCTCAAATCCTCCGACCCTGGCAACATCCTTGTAAATCTTATCTGAAACCTTTCAAGATTCACAATATCCTTCCGATAGAAAGGAGACCAGAATTGTGCCTAATATTCCAAAGGTGGCCTAACCAATGTCCTGTACAGCCGCAACATGACCTACCAACTCCTATACTCAGTGCTCTGACCAATAAAGGAAAGCTTACCAAATGCTTTCTTCACTATCCTATCAACCTGTGACTCTACTTTCAAGGCGCTATGAACCTGCACTCCAAGGTCTCTGTTCAGCTACATTCCCTAGGACCTTACCATTAAGTGTATGAGTCCTGCTAAGACTTGCTTTTTCAAAATGTGGTACCTCGCATTTATCTAAATTAGACTCCATCTGCCATTCCCTAGCCCATTGGCCCATCTGATAAAGATGCCATTGTACTCTGAAGTAGTCTTCTGCGTTGTCCACTATACCTCCAATTTTGGTGTCATCTGCAAATTCACTAAGTATACATCCTATGGTCATATCCAAATCATTTATGGAAATGATGAAAGGTAGTGGACCCAGGGCCAATCCTTGTGGCACACCAATGGTCATAGGCCTCCAGTCTGAAAAAGAACCCTCCACCACTACCTTCTGTCTTCTACCTTCGAACCCGTTCTGTATCCAAATGGTTAGTATTCCATGAGATCTAACCTTGCTAACCAGTCTCCCATCAGGAACCATGTCGAACACATTACTGAAGTCCATGTAGGTCACGTCTACCACTCTGCCCTCATCAGTCTTCTTTGTTACTTCTTCAAAAATCTCAATCAAGTTCGTAAGACATAATTTCCCACACACAAAGCCATGCTGACTCGCCCTAATCAGTCCCTGCCTTTCAAAATACATGTAAATCCTGTTCTTTAGGATTTGCTCCAACAATTTACCCACCACCGAGGTCAGGCTCACCGGGCTATATTTCCCTGGCTTGTCCTTACTACCTTTCTTAAATAGTGGCAACACGTTAGCCAACCTCCAGTCTTCCAGCACCTCACCTGTGACTATCAATGATACAAATATCTCAGCAAAGGGCCCAGCAATCACTTCCCTAGCTTCCCACAGACTTCGAGGGTACACCTGATCAGGTCTTGTGGATTTATCCACTTTTATGCATTTCAAGACATTCAGCACACCACCTCTGTAATATGGACATTTTTCAAGATGTCACTAGCTATTTCCCCACGTTCTATATCTTTTATGTCCTTCTCCACTGATGCAAAATACTCATTTAGTATCTCCCCTTCTCCTGTGTCTCCATACATAGGCTGCCTTGCTGATCTTTGAGGGGCCCTATTCCCTCCCCAGTTACCCTTTTGTCCTTAATGTATTTATAAAATCCCTTTGGATTCTTTATAAATCTATTTGTGAAAGCTATCTCATGTCCCCTTTTCGCTCTTCTAATTTCCTTCTTAAATATACTCCTCCTGCCTTTATATTCTTCTAAGGATTCACTTGATCTCTCCTGCTCCCTGTCATATGCTTCCTCTTTCTTAATCAAAACCTCAGTTTCTCTCATCATCCAGCATTCCCTACACCTACCAGCCTTGCCTTTCACCCTAACAGGAATATACTGTCTCTGGACTCTCATTATCTCATTTTTGAAGGCTTCTCACTTTCTAGCCACACTTCTACCTATGAACATCTGCCCCCAATCAGCTTTCGAAAGTTCTTACCTGATACCATCAAAATTAGCTTTCCTCCAATTTAGTACTCCAACTTTTAGATCCTGTCTATCCTTTTCCATCACTATTTTAAATCTAATAGAATTATGATTGCTGGCCCCAAAGTGCTCCCCCACTGAAACCTCAGTCACCTGCCCTGCCTTATTTCCCAAGAATAGGTTATGTTTTGCACCTTCTCTAGTAGGTACATCCACATACTGAATCAGAAAATTTTCTTGTACACACTTAACAAATTCTTCTCCATCTAAACCTTTACACTATGGCAGTTCCAGTCTATGTTTGGAAAGTTAAAATCCCCAACCATAACCACCCTATTATTCTTACAGATAACTGAGATCTGCTTACAAATTTGTTTCTCAATTACCTGTTAGGGGTCTATAATACAATCCAAAGAAGGTGATCCTCCCTTTCTTATTTCTCAATTCCACCCAAATAGCTTCCCTGGATGTAGTTCTGGGAATATCCTCCCTCAGTACAGCTGTAATGCTATCTCTTACCAAAAATGCCACTCCCCCTCCTCTCTTGCCTCCTTTTCGATCCTTCCTGTAGCATTTGTATCCTGGAACATTAAGCTGCCAGTCCTTCCACCCCTGAGCCACATTTCTGTAATTCCCATGTTCCCAACCGTGCCCTGAGTTCATCTGCCTTCCTTGTTAGACCCCTTGCATTGAAGTAAATGCTGTTTAATTTATCAGTCCTACCTTGCTGTCTGCTTTGTTCCTGCCTCCCCTGACTGTTTGACTTGCTCCTTTTCCCAACTGTACTAGACTCAGACTGATCTCTTTCCTCAGTATTTCCCTATGTCCCACCACCACGCACCTCCCAACACACACACACACACACGCAAAAACACACCGCGCACCTCCCAACACACACACACACACACACACACACACATCAATGATTTGGAATCATCTGAAGACGTAAGGCCATTTCTATCTTACCTACATTATTTCACAATATTGTTATCCTTAACATGAATAGACTGCACATTTAATTGGCATTCTTGAATTTCCCCATTTAACCGCTATTTGAAGGTGGTTTTAGCTCAGAAAATTCATGGAGTTTTTTTTGCCATGTTTTGGAGGCTTCTTCCAGTAGAGTGCCTGCTCCGCATCTGCAGAATGCAGCAGTTGTGAAGATTCCTATTTTGTAAAACTGTATTTCAATACATGTGATAGATTAGTCAAATAATTAAAATCTCTTTTTGATCTAGGTTTATTAGTGGACAATACTTAACGCAATCACATTACTTTATCTGTCCATTACTTTGATATAGCCATGAAATTGTTTCATAAACCTGGGGAAGGGTAAGGACATCTCTAAACTTAAAAGATTCCTCACAGTTCAGTCTCAAAATTTTACCCAAATGAAAGTTTATTATTCAGACAGTAATAATAATATCACATTAACACATATAACCTGGATTCGTGGAGGAGAGACTAATCCATGAACATACCCTCAAGGTGGTGCAAAGAACAGAAAGAAAGTTGACAGCCTTTGCACATTCTCCCTGTGTCTGTGTCAGCTTTCTCTGGGTGCTCTGGTTTCCTCCACAGTCCAGAGAGGTGGGTAGGCCATGCTAAATTACCCATAGTGTCCAACGATGTGCAGGCTTGGTGGATTAGCCATGGGAAATGCAGAGTGACAGGGATGAAGCATAGGGGATAAGCCTGGAGGGTTACTCTTTGGATGGTCGGTGTGCACTCGATGGGCTGAATAGCCTGCTTCCACACTGTAGGGATTCTGTGATTTTATAGAGATTGATAAATTCTTGATCTCGCAAGGAATTAAGAGCTACGGGGAGCGGGCAGGTAAGTGGAGTTGAAATGCCCATCAGCCATGATTAAATGGCAGAGCAGATTCGATGGGCCAAATGGCCTTACTTCCACTCCTATGTCTTATGGTCTTATGATTCTAAAGTGATATGAAGCAGCTGCCAATCTAAAGATGGTGCTGCTGGATGTAAAATAAGGTGTGCTGCACGACAAAATAAAAAAAGCTTATTTTAGTTTGAAATTGATCTGGTTTCTTTGCAGCATTCCTCTCCTGCTCCCTCCTACTGCCTCCCACTCCCCTCTGCAGCTTCCTAAACTTCTCCCATCGTTCGTTGGCAAAAAAGCCTTCACCACCAGCCCCTGCAGTCTCAGTGCAGACCTCCCTCACCTCTGCTCTCACTGCATGGTTCCCCTCACTCAGGTTGTGACCTGGCCTTTGTCCCACTTCCAGTGGTCCCAGCCTTCAGCTTTCCCACAATTATACCCACATTTGTATGAAGCCCCCTTTATCCTTCTATCACTTATCTGAACAATGTTCTTCAAGGATTTCCTCAGCAATGTGAATCAATTCGCATGATAGACAGATATATTTGAAGTTGGGCTCCTGCTCATCAAACCTCCTTGACACAGCAGCCATCTTGAAAGTTTCGCTGAAACAAAAACAGAAATTGATGGAGCAAAGTAGCAGGTCTGGCAGCAACTATAGAGAGAAGGTAGAGTTCACATTTTGGGTCCAGTCACCCTTCAGGACAGGAGAACATCATATAATCTTTATTCCAAAAGCAAAATACTCTGGATATTGGGTTGCATAAATCAAGACTAAAACACTGAAGAAGGGCTCATGCCCAAAACGTCTGGAGGGATTGGAGGGATATGGGCCAGGTGCTGGCAGGTGGGACTAGATTGGGATATCTGGTCATGGACGGGTTGGACCGAAAGGTCTGTTTCCATGCTGTACATCTCTATGACTCTATGACTCTAATCCACAGGTGCAGCCAAAGCTGCTGAGTTTCTCCAGCAACGTCTGTTCTTGTTTCAGATTTCCAGCATCCACAGTTCTTTATTTTATAGGGTGTTTGTGGGGTGAATTTGTACTTGCAGAGTTACATTGTACTTTGCTCAAAAACTGCATGAATCCATGTAAGACTCTGTTAACCCATTTTTTTAGATTAGAATCAGTCTAAATATTATGGCACAGAAAACAGCACACAGGTGGCGAAGACCTTCAACACATTATCTGGGCTGACACCGATTGTTAAAGTTAACCTGAGAATGTAACTTTAAAAAAGGTTTGCTGATTTACATATGAAAGAAGTGAAACTAACATGGTCATTCTAACAGATGAGAGACTTAACAAACAATCAAAGTTTTTTTTAATGTATAATTTCATTTATATCACACTGTAAACTTCTGCTATAAATTCTGTGTCTTACAATTGTATCCTCCACAACCACCTGATGAAGGAGCGTCGCTCCGAAAGCTAGTGCTTCCAATTAAACCTGTTGGACTATAACCTGGTGTTGTGTGATTTTTAACTTTATACACCCCAGTCCAACACCAGCATCTCGAAAATCATGACTTTATTTTATTGATCAACATAGCCTGATGTTTCTTGCCTGACAGTATAAAAGACCAGGAGATGATCTGGACAAGGTTTATTGGTTAATTTGGCTGTTGGCTGTGCCACACATATTTTTCTCCTTCAACTGTCTCAGTTAACCTCCTATTTACAGACCTTTAATTGATAAATAATGTGATTAACTAAGACACTTGATTCCAAGTAACTTCTTAACATTGTGCCACAATGGCCTATTGTTTTCAAACCTGTTTGTTTTTTGTTTCTTTCCATGTTCAGCTCCCTGTCACCTTGAGTTTACAAACCTTATAAATTATACAGTTCATACAAAAATATTAATTAGAGGCAAAAGTAGATTATTTGGCCCCTTGAGCCTGCACAGCCATTTAGTAAGATTATGGCTGATCTGTCTGTGTTTCACATTTCACATTCCCATCTGTTACTGATGGCCTTTAACCCCTTACTTGACAAGTATAAAAAATAAATATAAATCTGCTACAAAAATATTCAGTGATCCTGCTTCCACTGCCTTATGAGGCATAGTGTTCCAAAATCACACAACTGTCTGAAAAAATATCTCCACACCTAAATAAACAGCTCTAATTTGAAAACAAAAACGGAAGTTGCTGCAAAAGTTCAGCAGGTCTGGCAGCATTTGGGAAGAGCAACCAATGTTAATGTTTCGGGTCCAGTGACCCTTCCACAGAACTGATGGTAGCTAGGAAAATTTGGGTTGTAATTTTAAAATCTTGCTCCTTGTTCTGGACTCACTCCAAAGACAAAGCATCTTTTCCATGTAAATCTCTCCTTTAGTTCTGTTTCCACACTTCCTGGCAAAGTGATCCTTTCTATTTAACTTTCTTCTATCAAATCTTTTCTCCTGTCTTCTTGAGGATCTCCTGACAGCTATCAAATGTCCCTGATCCCAAATTGCCTGTTTTTTGAGCAAAATGTGATGGCAAGTGCCAGTAAGTTGCGACCTTGGGGCCAGAATAGTAATGCCTGATGTTATGTTTTGTAGTTTTCACAGTTGTGTATTTCCTCACTGCAAGGGAATTAGAATAAAGGATAAAGAAGTCTTCCTACAACTGTCCAGGGCTTTACTGTCCATTTTTAAAGATGCATCAGCTTCTATGAAAGACAGTGTTGTGAAGGCTCACTAAGTCCATCTCTGGTATGAAGGGGTTATCCTGTGATGAAACAATGAGTAAATGGGTTCCATATTCTCTGGGATCTAGAAGAATGCGAAGTGATCTTATTGTAACATTTAAGACTCTGAGCTTGATAGGGTAAATGCTTCAAAACTGTTTACAGTGGGACACAATCTCAGGATAAGGATTTAATCAGCTAGGACTGAGATGAAGAGAAATTCCTTCACTTAAAGGGTTGTGAATGTTTGGAATTCTCTACCCAGAATGTTGTGCATGCTGCTATCTTTGAATACATTGAGGATTGGGAGAGGGAGATATTTGGTGTCACAGGGAAAGGTTAGAGTTGGATCCCTATGTTAGATTGTGTGACAGAGCAGCAGGCTTGCAGATCATGTGGTCTTTGCTGCTTGTAATTCTTGTCTTATTTTTCTTGGAAATACAAATAGGGTAAGAACAATTAAACCAAAGGTTTAAAAAACATGTGCAGTAAATAATTTTGTTGTTACAAATATACACTTTAATAAACTAAAATAATTAATTTGTGGAATTTAATTTTATTTGGAAAAAAGAATCTGCACTAAAACTCTTCAGTAAGAAGCTTGTAATTAGATATGTCTGTAAAATCATTGTATATGGATGCTATTCAAAGACTGATTGTAATTGGATTCTATTTACATACTTCTTGACAATAAATTATTTACATAACAATTACTTCAGTCCTGAATGAACTTCAGCTGCTGAAATGAAATACATGATTTACACATCAGTCTCAAAAGATGAAAATCTCATCTGAAACTTCTGTTGCACTGGGAAAAGAAACTGCTGGATTTTGAAATATAGATGTCAGGTTTTCTTTAATAGATCATTAAACAAAAAAAACTTGCTTCAAAGAGTACACTAATCTTGTTTGTTAGTTTGTCAATCATAGATCTGAGGGAGAATATTGAGCAGGCAGCCCAAGTTCCACCACTGGGACCAAAGGTGGAGGTTAACCTTCAATCACCAGGTGGCAGAACCGAGGACTACACTTTGCCAATGGAACCATTTAATTGATTGGTCCCAGAGCTGCCAACCTGTGAAAGGCTGTTACTGGCACATTAACAGAGATATAGTCATCGATGCTGGGGCTGCATTGAGAGGTTCAGAGTACATTGATAGTGGGTGCCTTTAAAGATGGGTAAAAAGGGTCAGCAGACTCTAGGATCCTAGTTATAGAGGGAGAGGGAAGGCCATGGCTGGTGTTACTATTGCTGGACTGTTAATTCAGAGGTCCTGGCAATATTCTGCGAACGCAGGTTAAAATCCTGTCATGGGAGATAGTTGAATTTGAATTAAATTGAAAACCTGGAAAAAACTAAGAGTCTAATGATGATTATGAATCAATAGTCATGAAAAACCCATCTGGTTCATTAATGCCTTTTAAGGAAGGAAACTGCCATCCTTACCTGGCGTTCCCTGCATATGATTCCAGACCCACGGCAATATTGTTGATTCTTAACTGGCAATAAATGCTGGTCTAACCAGCAACACCCTTATCCCATGAATGAATATAAAAATGTTGTTCTGTTCGCCGAGCTGGGAATTTGTGTTGCAGACGTTTCATCCCCTGTCTAGGTGACATCCTCAGTGCTTGGGAGCCTCCTGTGAAGCGCTTCTGTGATCTTTCCTCCGGCATTTGTAGTGGTTTGAATCTGCCGCTTCCGGTTGTCAGTTCCAGCTGTCTGTTGCAGTGGCCGGTATATTGGGTCCAGGTCGATGTGCTTGTTGATTGCATCTGTGGATGAGTGCCATGCCTCTAGGAATTCCCTGGCTGTTCTCTGTTTGGCTTGTCCTATAATAGTAGTGTTGTTCCAGTCGAATTCATGTTGCTTGTCATCTGCGTGTGTGGCTACTAAGGATAGCTGGTCGTGTCATTTCATGGCTAGTTGGCTACACCATGCAACATGAGTTTGTCTGGGACAACACTACTATTATAGGACAAGCCAAACAGAGAACAGCCAGGGAATTCCTAGAGGCATGGCACTCATCCACTGATTCAATCAATAAGCAAATCGACCTGGACCCAATATACCGACCACTGCAATGGACAGCTGGAACTGACAACCGGAAGCAGCAGATTCAAACCACTATAAATGCCGGAGGAAATATCACAGAAGCGCTTCACATGAGGCTCCCAAGCACTGAGGATGTCACCTAGACAGGGGACGAAACGTCTGCAACACAAATTCCCAGCTCGGTGAACAGAACCACAACAACGAGCACCCGAGCTACAAATCTTCTCACAAACTTTGAATATAAAAATGTTAGGATTGGCTATTGCTTTGTGGGGTCCCTGTCTTGGGGACATGAAATAACAAAAAGGCTCCTCCCAAACTAGAACTTGATAAGGGATCACCAGATTTTGTACACCACTAGCTGATGGTCTATTCTGATGCAGGTAAGTGCCAGTAAAGGTAGGAAGAGGACTCAGTTTGCTGTTTAGATAACTGAATTAGTTTCCTGTCTGGCAAACAATCTGCCACCTTTTTCAATGCTAGTGCTATGCATCATAGGAGTAGCACACTGAAAATGAGCTCCTATTCCTGAAGTCATTATAATGGTTAAAATTGTTGAAAAATTATCCAGAATTCCCCAATTTTCTGGTCTTTTGGACTGAGGTTCAAGGAACAAGTTTCTGTACAGAACAAGACTTATTGTCAACACTAGCCTCAGGTAAGTAATTCTGAACCATTAGCATATAACTCGATTAATTAATACTTTAAACACCTTTATAAACTCTCCCTCTCACACACATATAGACAGGAAAATGTACATAGGTGTTACAGGCAAAGGGAGAATCTGAGAAAGCAGTTCAGTGGTCTCTGTTCACAGGATTTGCTGCGATGTTTCTTGTGCGAATCAGAATTCTGCTTTGTAGTCTTTCTTCTCTCAATGCTTTCACTTGTTTGTACAGGATGACTGGTTCAAACTTATAAAGATCACTGAATTATTAATTAAAAGTCACAGGTTACACCAACTGCTGAAGGAAAATTAATGTGGTTTTTACTTCAGAGACAGTCTCTGAGTTTGTAGAGATCTAATGGCTTCTCACCATTTTGTTCACTGTCTAATGCTGTTCAGCTACCTGGGAATCAATCACATCATTGTTGGCAGGCAGAATACCTTCCCATTGATGACATGCCATTAGTTCTCAGACCAATCAGCTTCTTGTTGCTGGCTGAATGTGCAGTTGAGCACTGCCCTCGGTTCCAATTTTTTTGCAAGCTACATCTTGACAGCAGCTGTGTAAACAGCACTTACAATGAGGGTCAAGTTACTTGCTTTCTAAAAAGTACAGCAAGCCCTCCTTTATTCTTGCTTTATATAACAGTCCTTTTCTTATTTCAGTCTTCAGTCAAAAGTATAGAAAAATAAGATGACACAGTCTTTATGCTGACAAAATAGTACGACCATAGGGTAGACCACTTGGCTCCTTTCCAAACTTTTATTCCAGCCTTTCTGGCTCCCACCCTGTGCGCAAAGGAATCAATAAAATTTTTAAATGCATTCTGCACGCATCAGAGACTAGCCCCAAGATGTCATCCTTCCACACCACTTGCTTGACAGAACCTGACCTCCACCCACCTCTCACCTATCCCCGGGAAACCTGCCCTAAAATTCCAGCATTTTCCTTCTTGGATACCTCTTCAAGCTTCTTCTGCACTTCCAGCAGTGTATAGTCCCCAGCTCCTGAATACACCAGCCGTTGCTGCCCTTCATGGAGCTGACACAGCCTGCACTTGCTGCTGACCTCAATCCACCCAGAATCTATACTGCTCCTCCTCTGGACTGACTGCCCCCACTAATAACATGCCCCCACTTACACTGTGGCCAGACCTTACAATCACCAGGCAACCCAGTGCCTGACATCCCTGGATGATAGCACCTCTCCTGCTGCTTGACCCAACACCACATCACCTCTAACCCTACCACCCTGGCATCCTACCTACCTATACTCCACACGGCACCTGTCACCCTGCTTACTTTTCACTCTATTAACCTGCGCCCTGCCCATGTGACACCCTGCCACTATTCCACCAGGTGCCCAACTGAAACCATGGTTTAAATCGGCACTGTATCATCTGGGCACCTTATTAACCATGTACCCGGCAGCCTAACTCCCTTAACCAGCTCGCACTCTAACATATTTATCTCACACCCTTATTCTTTCACTGAAGCTGTCTGGCTTTGCTGCTGGGCATTTCAATTGCAGAAAATGGCGCACTGCTGCAAAAGGGGCCATGGTTTCAATTAAGATTTTCTTCCCTGTTGAATTCATGGAATCTTTGACAGGTTTGTAATAGAAGGCTCTTATCCTGGAATCTCCAATACAGCAGCTCTTAGAAGTTAAATTGATCATTTCTAATCCGGTTGGGATGGAAATAGAGTTTACGATCCAGATCAGAATATCTGCGATAACAATTTCCAAATTTGGAAGTCTATTGGTTACTTGGAGCAGGAGGTGAGGGCTGGTGAGCAGCAGACTCACCTGTAGGCTGGATATATCAGCTAGGAGGGAATTTTCTAAACCAGATGCAGTCCTTCAGCTGTTTCTGCTCACCAGAAAGACAGTAACTGGTTTGTGCAACATACTCACAATGGCCCCCCAGTGAACAGTTTTTGCCTTAGACCCTTTGAAGTACTAATGGGGAGATGAGCAACATCAATCAATCAGCAGTGTATAAAGAAGATATCTGATGCATTATTTACCAAAGCCAGTAGGTACCTCAATGTATCCATAGGGAACAAAGAAAAACAAAGCAAGGTTGCAGTTCAATTTTAAGTGTCAAGATTGTCAAGCATTCAGAATGTCTGTGATTGCACCTATCGAAATGTTACTGCACATGCGACTGCTCAATATATGAAATGCATAAACAACATTTATGACAAGTTATCGTAGTGATAGATTAGGTTTATTATTAAATGACTTAATGTACCCCCTGCAGCACATTAGACTTTTCTAATGTAAATGCATTTAGCATTCATTTGAACATTGTTACCTGAAATGAAGAAACAAACCTTATTCTTCCTATAGAAATGACTTAAGAATAAGTTATTTCATAATTTCTGAGCTAAATTCTTACAATCATTTTTATAAAGCCTCATGAATAATATTAATCCAATATACCAACTCTATCTAATGACAACATAGTGCAATTCATCCAGTGAGTAACATGAAAGGAAATCTGGTCACATAACCAATATAGTGTTGCAAGTGTAGCATTTTCAGGATGTTATCTTGAACATAAGCATTAGGTCTATCTGCAATTCATTTGATAAAAGCTCTGTGATTACTGCTGTGCTGAATCTGTATCGCAACTGTGGATTTTGTAAATGTTCATCTGGTACGCAGTATGCCTTTAATTCTGAAACCTATTGGCAGCATTTAATTGTCTGATTACAACCAAGAAATGTCATTAATATAGACATTTAACAAGTAAATGGACCAAAATGTTTTGTAGAGATGTGAACAGAAAATGTATGCTGAGCCATAGAAAAAAAATGTAAAAGTTGGTCAACAGCTTTGTCACAGACAGAGATTGTAAGAAGGGCTGTAAAGTAAAGAAAGAAAATAGAGAGGCGAAAACTTCAGGATGAGAATTTGGGAGGGTAGAAACTATGTGGCTGAAGATATGACTGACAACATTGAGGCAAAGAAATGGAGGAGTAAACAAGAGGGAAGAAGCTGAATAGGAAATGTGTGAGATGTTGTAGAGCTAGAGGAGGTTACAGAAGATTCAAGATGGCGGCAGAATAGCAGGACTGCGTGCAGGGCTCATCTGCTCTTTCTCTTTCTTTTTACTTCAACTCCTTTTCTTCCATTTCTTTTTCTTTCATTTTTCTTTTCTTTGGAGCCTTTTGCAGCGGGATCAATCAGTGAAATCGGCGTGGCAACTAGAGCGGACCGGGCGTGTAATGGTGGTTCCACCTGATGGTTGGAAGCAGCAGCGGACATGGCTTCCTGTGGCGGCGACTGGAGGCAGTACCGGCAACATCAGCAGGAACGTCCTCCTGGCATTAAGAATTGGCAGTGGCAAAGCTCCTTCAGTGATCAGAAGCAGCGGTGGCTGTTCAATTTTCAAGATGAACAGTCAACATCTGTAGAGGAGGGCAGCCGGAGCAGGACCCTTGGCAAGATGGCGCCAGTGGCTTGGTCTGGCAATGGAACCAGGCACTCCTGGTTGCAGTAGGCCAAGAGCAGGGACTCCTGGCATTGGCAAGGCAGCGGTGGCAGTGGCGTGGTATGCTGGGAAACTGGGAATCCTGGCATCATCGAGGCAGCAGCGGACCCAGGGACTCCTGGTTGTGGAGTGAGTGTGGGTTCAGCCCGGGACCTGGCATGAGCAGCGGTGTCGGCCCAGGGATGGTGCCTGAAGAGTGGCAGCCTCTATGTTGATGGGTCCGGCATGGGCAGCAATAAACGCTGCGGAGGAGGGTGGCAGCACAGGTGTCATTGGTGAGCCATCTCAGATCCCGCTTAAAGTTCTATCTTTTGTGCTTTTTAATTTTAAAACTATTCAAAATGGTGCCGTATTGTGGTGACTGTTGAAGCTTTTCACTGTATTTTACTCTATTATTCGCTGTAAAATGCAAGTGACAATAAATAATTAAATAAATCCCACAGGAAAGGCTGACACCATAGAAGTATTGCAACACAAAGACATTAGATTTAAGCTGTAGGGAAGGCAGTGAAACACAGTGAAGGCCATTAGACTCTCTGAAGGATTATATGTGGTTCATAAACTACCTAGAGTCATATCTTGAAAATGGAGGCTTCAAAAGCAAAGAATATGGGATGTTTGAATTGAATATGTAAATATAAAGTCAAGCATTTTTCACTGTAGGCAAGCCAGCTACTTCTTGTAATCTTAGAAGAAGCTATTGGTATCCTTGTCTTAGCATTTCCAATACTGTAAATACAATCGGATTTGTGGATTTTCCTTCCTCCAGCAATGCTTTTGGTTTCAGTATTTAAACAGTGTTATTTGAAATATTTTATATCTTCATAAAATGGCTGAGAAGTGAATTAATCCAGGTGAGAACTGTTCAAACAGAACCTTCTAACTTACCTAAATTTTACAATGTACATGTTCGCGGTTGAATCCCATACCTATGAGCTTTGTCTAGCACGTATAATTATTTCTGTGTCTCTGTGAACTTTTAATTTCTTGGTGCCAAGGCAATACTGCTAGCAAAACAATAAGCTTCCAAATAGAGTGCTCGAGCTGTAAAGATTGGAACTGTAATCATACTGCAAAGCAACAGGACATGGCGGATTAAAATCCTTTTCAGGAAGGCTAAGAGTCTTTTACTGCCAGAACCAGTATTCAAAACCGGCCTTGAATGATGGGATAGATGTTTCCTTTAGAGATGTAAAAACTGCAGATGCTGGAATCCAAGGTAGACAACCAGGAGGCTGGAAGCACACAGCAAGCCAAGTGGTATCAGGAGGTAGAGAAGTCATCCTTTTCAGGTGTAACCCTTCTTCAGGATTGGGGATAGGGGTGAAGGGAGCTGCAGATAAACAGGGGGCTGGTTTTTTTTGGGTGGGGAGGTAGAGGTTATGGCCTGGTTGGTTAATTGGAGGAATGAATCCGGTTGTTGGCTGGAAGGAAGGGTCAGTAAGTGGAATGGAAGGGATGGGGAGGGGCTGGGAAGTGAGTCGAGGGTTGGGAAAGGAGGTTATTTGAAACTGGAGAATTCAATGTTGAGTCCTCTGGGCTCTCGGCTGCCCAGGTGGAAGGTGAGGTCTTGTTCCTCCCACTTGCAGTCTGATTTGCTGTGGCAATGGAGGAGGCCAAAGATGGTTAGTGTTGGAGAAGGAATGGGAAGGGGAATTCAAATGGATGGTGTCTGGGAGGTCAGGTCGGCCCTTGCGGGCCTGGCTGAGCTGGAAGGCAAAATGTGCCCTTACTTTAAGTTTGGTCTCCCTGATGTAGAGAAGACCACATTAGGAGCAATGGATACAGTAAACTAGGTTGTAGGAGAGGCAAGTGAACCTCTGTCTCACCTGGAAGACCGTTTTGGGTCTTGGATGGAGGTGAGGAAGGTGGTGTGCTGGCAACTTTTGCTAATTTTATGGTTGCAGGGCAAGGTACCAGAGGGGGAGTGTGGCATGAACCAGGGGGCAATGAAGGGAGTGATCCCTGTGGAAGGCAGAGAGAGGTGGAGAGGAACAGATGTTTTTGGTGGTGGGATCTAGTTAGAGTTGGTGTTTAAGGATGATACGTTAGATGCAGAGACTGGTGGGGTAAAAAGTGAGGACAAGGGGGACCCTGTCTTTATTATGCTTCGGTGGCGGGGGGGGCTTATAGTAGTGGAGTAGGGAATGGAGGAGGTGCAGTGTAGGCCTGTCCGGATAACAGAAGGGGGGAAAGCACATTGTTCAAAATAGGTGGACATCTGGCAGGCTTGGGAGTGGAAGGTCTCCCTCTGTCCATGAGCTCATCCCCTCCAGTGATCTCCCCTCCACTGTCTCCAAGCACATAGACCCCCAGCTCCACACTGCCAAGTTCTACCTGCTCCCCAAGATCCATAAGCCCAACTACCCCAGCCAACCCATCGTCTCTGCATGCTCCTACCCCACCACATCCATTCTTTCCTATCTCGACTCCATCCTCTCCCCTTATACATGTCTATACCACACAAAGATGGCCTTCAGACCCTCAGCTTCTTCTTCTCCAACAGATCCATCCAGTCCCCCTCCCCAATACCTTCCTCCATCTCACCGAGAAGTCCTCATTTTCAATAACTTAACTCCTCCCATTTCCTCCAAATCCAGGGGGTGGCCATGGGCACTTTCATGGGCCCCAGCTACACCTGCCTCTTTGTCGGCTATGTCGAACAGTATACACACAGGCACGGTGCCCCAACTCTTCTGCCGTTACATTGATGAATGCATCGGTGCTGTTTCCTGCACCCAGGCTTAACTGGAGCAGTTCACCGGCTTTGCCATGCTGCCCTTTCGACCTCTCCATTTCCATCTCTGGCGACAGTCTACAGACAGACATTTACTATAAACCCACAGATTCCCATAACTACCTGGACTACACCTTCTCCCACCCAGTATCTGCAAGAACTCCATCCCATTTTCCCAATCCCTCCGTCTCCGTCAATTCTGCTTAGACATTCCACTCCCAAGCATCCCGGATGTCAGCCTATTTTGAGCAAGATGCTTTTCCCCTCTCTGTCATCCAGACAGCCCTGCACTGCACCTCCTCCATTCCTCACTCCTTTGCATAAAACCCTCCCTCATCCTAAAGCAATAAATATAGGGCTCCCCTTGTCCTCACTTTAGACCTCATCAGTCTCCGTATCCAATGTATCATTCTTGAAACATTTCCGCCAACTCCAACTAGACCCCACCACCAAGAACATCTTCCCCTCCCCACCCATCTCTGCCTCCGCAAGGACCACTCTCTTAATCAATTCTTGGTTTGTGCCGCACTCCCCACCAACCACCTAAACCCCCCGGTACCTACCCCTGTAACCAGGAAATATGCAAAACCTGCCAGAACACACCCTCTCACCTCCATCCAGGACCCCAAACAGTCCTTCCTGTGAGACATGGGTTCATCTGCCTCTCTTCCAACCTAGTTTACTGTATCCGGTGCTCCCGATGTGATCTCCTGTACATTGGGGTGACCAAACGTAAACTCAGGGCAGGTTTCACTGAACGTCTCAGCCGGGCCTGCAAAGGCCGATCTGACCGTCCAGTCACCATCCATTTTAATTCCCCTTCCCACTCCCTTTCCAACATAACTATCCCTGGCCTCCTCCATTGCCACAATGAATCGCAGATTGGAAGAACAACATCTCATCTTCCGCCTGGACAGCCTATATCCCGGAGGACTCAAAGTTGAGTTGTCCAATTTCAAATAACCTTCTCACCCATCCCCTGATTCCCTTTCCAGCCTCTCCTCCTCCCTGAAGGGTTATACCTGAAATGTTGACTTCTCCATCCCCTGATGCTGCCTGGCTTGCTGTGTGCTTCCAGTCTCCTGTTTGTCTACTTTAGTTGTTTCCTTTGCCGGCCAGACAGGTATTGAGGAATTCCTAACTAAATTCCTATTTGGTTGGGTGCACCTCACAATATAATGTCTCCAACTGGCACTATCACTCAGAAAGGATGCAGGCTATTGATGCAAGAAATAGGCATGTATCATATTGGTGTATTAAGGGCATGTTCCTATGTAAAACAAACTTGAATTCTCATCTGACTTGGTTACGCTTGAGTAGTACATAATATTGACTGAGTCTGAAATACCAACGTACTCGGTTTCCTAGCGTCAACATATTTACTCTTGATTGGTGCACAGCTCGCCTAAAGTGATGGGAGCTGGTTTTTCAGCTTGCTTATTAATGGACTAAAAATGTTCAACAATATTCCACCTTTCATTGTTTTCAGCATTGGCAGTCAACCTGTTTTATTCAAGTTTTGTTTAATTAAATTGTGAATTTTGGGGTTAAAACTTCTATGTGCGCAGATATTTGCACAGCTGACAGCAATAATAAACAAATGTGTTGAGCTACAGTAAACGTCAAGACTTCACAATGTGTCGTCACCCTGATTCCCTCTATAGAGCCCCATGGTAACTGCCATTTCTGCCGGTATCGGTTCAGGGTAAGAATTGATTGAGATGGTTCACTGTCACTGATCCTCCTCTTCTATACTAGGGCCAGTCTAATGATCAGGGATAGAGTGTGTACCACCATGGAGTCTTTACAGAATTGACACTGTTCTCATTTAACAAAATGGTTATTAGTATGAAAACAATAAGTTCAAATCACAGAATTGTTATAGCGCAGGAAGCCATTCAGTATGTGTGCCCACTCTCCCAATAGTTAGTTTCTTCAGTGTCATGCACTTCAATGTCCTGCCTTCTCACCTTAAGCTGCATCATAAGTGACAATGTCATTTCTTTTTAGTGCCTTAACTGAGCTTGCCAAATCCTTCAATTGTACCATGGTATATGTGGTACATGGACCACACTGAAACATGGACCAACTATTAACCTAGTTGGGGTGATAAGGTTTATAGGCTGGGATCTCTATTACCATATCTACACTGTTTATCAAGTATAATTACTAGAACCCTCAGGATCGTACTGAATACATCTGCTAACTGTGAAAGCTAGTGTAGAACTCAATGTCTGGACTACAAACTGTGTGGGGCATCAACAGATTGGGCTGGGCTCAATGTAATGTGAGCATTAACTCCTTCACAATCACTACCTTAAACAGCATCTTCATTGAAGCCTTTTCCCCAAAGTTCACCCATAATGTAATATTTTATATTGCCACTATCCCACCCCCTACTCCCACTTTAAGTTGCTGACTTTACAAATGCAAACAGTCTGGACATTTCAGTTTTCCTAGAATGTACTGTTTTCAAACTTGAAAGAATGAAAGCTTGTTTGTTTTTTTGGACACTAGGTTCTGATCTGTGGATCAATTTTCTGCTAAAAGATGTTTAGTTCCCCGCATATCCTTAGTAAGGGACTTAGTTCCTTGTAAACTTGTTGTTCCATTATCTTGTCTGAAAGAACCTTAGCCTCCTGGATTCCCATTTGCAGAGGAACCTTTTGTTGGTAACGCAAGTAGTTGGATGAATATTCACTAAGGAAGACAACTGCTTTGTTGAAGCAAATATTTTCTTCTGTGCAATGAACTCAATTGAAACTAACAACTACAGCTTAAAGCTAATGTTAACACATAAAATATATTGTCATTATAACTATACAGCCCTCCCATTTGTAAAACAAAATATTATTCTAAGCATTGAAAGGTGATATTCTAACTTAGAGAAGCTTATCTGTGTGCAGTGGTCAGTTTGTTACCTGGTATTGTTTCCTTTACTTCAGCATCAAAGTTAGGATGACATCATCACTCTTTACTTGGTACAAACTCCCCCTCTAGTGGCCAGAACCTGTTACTACAAGTCTTTATTTTTTATTTGTGTCAGTTCACCTTCAGCAGGGAGAAAGTAAGGACTGTAGATGCTGGAGATCAGAATCGAGAGTGTGGTGCTGGAAAAGCACAGCAGGTCAGGCTGCATCCGAAGAGCAGGAGAGTCAATGAAGGGTTTATGCCTGAAACGTCGATTCTCCTACTTCTCGGATGCTGCCTGATCTGCTGTGCTTTTCAGCACTACATTCTTAACTCACATTCAGCAACCATAATCATGGAAGCAAAAAAAGGAAAAATACAACAACAAAACAATGGGTCAGTTAAGAAAAAGGAACAAACAGTCCCTGCAGTCTACTTCAATAAAACACAAATCCACAGACCATCAACAAGAAATGGAAGGCATGATGGTTCAGTGGTTAGTAGTGCTGCCTAACAGTTCAAGGGACGCAGGATTGATTCCAGCCTTAGGTGACTGTCTGTATGGATTTTGAACATTCTCCCTGTGTCTGCATGAGTCTCCTTCAGGTACTCCAGCTTCCTCCCCCAGTCCAAAGATGTGCAGGTTAGGTGGACTGGATATGCTAAAAATTGCCCTATAGTGTTCAGGGATGTGCAGACTAGGATAGATTAGCCATAGTAAATTCAGGGTTACAGGAATAGGATGGGGTGGAGATGCGGGGGCTGGGTGAAATGCTCTTCAGAAGGTCAATGGGCTCAAAGGCCTCTTTCTCTAGGGATTCTCTGATTTGACTATAAATTGGTCTGTGAGTAACAGTTTCACCAAACTCTGTATGCAGCTTGACTTCACTGTTACATCTGCAAAATATTACTTCGGCATGCAGGGGCTTCATAGAATAAACACATCCATTCTTTCTGTGCATGATTGAAAAGATCCATAGAAGATCTGGAAGCTACTTGATGACCAGCTCAAGGTATAAATTTTAGCTTAACCGACTCCAACTCATGTGGTACAGACAGAAGCCCCAAGAGCTTACTAATGGCTTTGTCACCAGATGCCACAGCAAAGGGCATACATGTGATTTATCTAAAAATAAACTTGAAGTGAGATTAATTGAGACAAAACAAAGGGCCGTACTACTAGTGCCTGCATGATGTGGCAAGCCAACATCAACTAAATGTGAACAATAGAATTGTGATAGTCAGCAAAGTGCACCAAACCGCTAAGTTCTGTCATAGTTGTGGTTTGTTGCAGCTACCCAGAAATTGCCCAACATTTTCTCCACATCTGCAAAGCATGTGGCACTAAAGGCCATTGGGGATGTGTAGAAAATCTGGCTTCAAAAACCAAACAGACTCTGGGACAAGATGCAGGTGACCAACAAGATGGTACAACAACGCAACACTGACAGTGCGGGAATTCAATCAAACATGCACAAACAAGTCAACAAAGTGAACAGCCAACAAACCAAAAAGCAACCCTTGGAAGCTACCCAAGTCTTTCATCCTGTCAACCTCACAATCCACATCGATGGTTTAAGGTGAGCAGAAATTTTTACAAGTGTCAGAACTGTAAGACTCTAATTGGTAGGTTGACACACACCCAAAGGCCAAAGTTGATAGAGGGACAAGTGCCAACATATTGCCCCTACACATTATAAGAGACATACCCCGGTAAGTGATGGTGCAGGTATAACTGACAAAATGCTAACTCCCAGTGCGTAACAGACCAACACTACCCTGAAGTGACACAGTCACACTGCAGTGCATATATACAAGTTCAGCCTAGCTCCCCAAAAGATTCAGTAGTCTAACAGTGGAAGGGCTACCTTATGCACAGATCACAGCATCATAACATTTCTTGAGATTCCAAACACACCCACACTGGTGAGAATAAAAGAGTTGAAGAAACTTTCTCTTAAAGACAGAGGAGAATGAAAGATACAACACCAGCAAGCAAGTAGAGAAATATGCACCAGCAGAGAATACAAGTCAGAAGGTTAGTTACAGATACCTGGAAACTAGCAAAGGTTTCAAGTTATACAACCCTTGTAGGTCATAGGAAGTCAGTATTGATCATAGTGCTACAGTGCAAAGGAAACTAAGCCATCTCAGGCAAATATAGCACACAAAGAACAAAAAAGAGAGTTCCCATGAAATTGCAAAGATTCTGAGTGACAGCAACCTATAGCAAGATAAACAAATTGTCAGCCAAAAGCAACTCCTTCCTTCTGCTCATCTCCTTCCTCCATTGCTTTCTCCAACCCCTGGTGTCCTCTCCATGTTCCCCTCCCCTTCCAGCTCTCCCTTTCTTTCCTACTTCACACTTAGTCACCCCTCTAGTTGTGTCAGTTGTCCCTCAGCTTTCTGTCCAGCCCCCTTCCCCACCAAACCTCTACAATCTGTCTTCCTTTCTTGCTTATCTGTATTCATTCCATTATAACTCTGAATGACCTGAAAAATTCTCATTGTTCTTGATTATCCATGTGCAGCGCTATCAAAGTTTGAGTATCAATTAAAAATAGCACATTGCATAGCAAATATGCATTACTTCCACTAAGCTAACAGTACAAATAAAACAAATGAAAAACAAGATACTGTTGGGCAAAATCTCTGAAGTGCAAAGTCTAAATGCACTTTGTGGTCATTGGTCTACCAAATTCAGTAATATTATATTTTCAACTGCAATATCTGACTGTATGTTTACAAATGCAGTCCACCTAATCCACTTCCATTAGTTGGACTCAGAAGTGCTGGAAGAAGGATGGTTTATTTTACACTTTATTTGTGGGACATGGCTGTCGTTGGCGGACCAGCATTTATTGCCCATCCCTAGTTTTTCTTGAGAAGGTGATGTGAGCTGCTTTCTTGAACCGCTGCTGTTCACCTGCTGTAGGCTGACCCACAATGCCATTGGGGAGGGCATTCCAGGATTTTGACCCAGCCACAGTGAAGGAACAGCGATATATTTCCAAGTCAAGGTGGTGAGTGGCTTGGAGGAGAACTTCAGGTGGTGGTGTTCCCATGTATATGCTGCCCTTGTCCTTTTAGGTGGAAGTGGTCGAGGGTTTGGAAAGTGCTGGTTGAGGAGCTTTGGTGATTTTCTGCAGTGCATCTGCTGCGTCTGAGTGTTGGTGATGGATGGATTGGATGCTTGTAAATGAAGTACCAGTCAAGCAGCCTGCATTGTCTGGATGGTGTCATGCATTTTGAGTATTGTTGGAACTGCAGTTATCCAGGCAAGTGGGGAGTATTTCATCACAATCCTGAGTTGTGCCTCGTAGATGATGGACAGGCTTTGGGAAATCAGAAGGTGAGTTACTCGTTGCAATATTCCTAACCTCTGACCTGCTCTTGTAGTCACTGTTTATGTGGTGAATCCAGTTGAGTTTCTGGTCAATGATAACCCCCAGGATGCTGATAATGGGGGATGCAATGATGGTAACACCACCGTCAAGGGACGGTGGTTAGATTGTCTCTTATTGGTGATGCTCATACCATGGCATTTATGTTACTCTGTGGATGTTACTCTGCCACTTGTTAGCCCAAGCCTAAGTATTATCCAAAACCTGTTGCATTTGAACATGGAAGAGAGAATTCTGTTAATTTATAAATTAACATATTTGAAAAACAAAACATGTTTGCTGTTAACATATTCCTTCATTTCGACTTCAGAGAATTTTAATCCCTGCCACAAAATATAAACCCAAATCACCCCCTCTCATTGTGACAAGACTTAACATTGAGCGTGTGCTATCTGTTTTATTCACATGCTACAACTGATCTGAGGGATATCCTCTGAAGGAAGGTCAATTAAAATAAAAATCAGACGTTACGGGAGATTGTTTGAACACTGCAGCCCACTGCTGGATTAGTGGTGCTGGAAGAGCACAGCAGTTCAGGCAGCATCCGAGGAGCAGTAAAATCGTCGTTTCGGGCAAAAGCCCTTCATCAGGAATACAGGCAGAGAGCCTGAAGGGTGGAGAGATAAGTGAGAGGAGGGTGGGGGTGGGGAGAAAGTAGCATAGAGTACCATAGGTGAGTGCGTGAGGGGATGAAGGTGATAGGTCAGGGCGGAGGGTGGAGTGGATAGGTGGAAAAGAAGATAGGCAGGCAGGACAAGTCATGGGGACAGTGCTGAGCTGGAAGTTTGGAACTGGGGTGAGGTGGGGGAAGGGGAAATGAGGAAACTGTTGAAGTCCACATTGATGCCCTGGGGTTGAAGTGTTCCGAGGCAGAAGGCCCACTCCACCCACTCTCACTCACTACTACTGTCCACATCTGCTTGATATTGACAGTGCTTTGCTGGTGGCCAGAGATTTGGAAAAAGTTGCATGTGTTTTCCAGTACGTCCTACACTTTTTTTCCAGCATCGTCCTTCCTTTCATGCTCTGCTTTTCTGGGTACTCCTGGTCTTTTCCTGAAATAGGTTATGCACTACTAATTGGTTTCACGGAGGAAACAGTGTCAGCTGGCAATTGATGTTGGCACTCAATTTTTTTGGCTGTACCCCAATGCCATGCAACCACATCATATGCTCATCTTTTGATGAGGTCAACCTGATGGGTGAAGGCATGACCGACGAAAGATTATCTGGGTACCACTGTGCTGTGTAATTAACCTCATTTACTAATAGCATTCTTGTAATACGGTGATATGGTTGATGTTCTAACTTATATGATATGGTGTTAATTTTTTTCCAAACCACTTCTAACACACTTGAAAAGTTCTTATTGTTATCCTGAACGGGACTGCCTTCTGTGAGATGTTGCTGTTTAAAGTTAGTGCTTGACCAATTCTATTTATTGTTAAACAGTTTTTCCTTTCATCTTTATGAAGGTGCACAGCAGCTAAAGAGTTGTGCAGGTGTGAAATTGGATTGAACTGGAAGAAAACTGATAGTACACACTCGATGTCACAATGAGGGAGGGGTGATTTGGGTTTATATTTTGTTGCAGGGATTAAAATCCTTTGAAGTAGAAATGAAGGGATAAGGTAATTAAAAAAATGAGGTATTTTTCAACTATGCTAATATGTAAATTAGCAGAATTCTCTCTTCTGTCATGTCTGACTGATTTTGTTTTATCTCTGGCCAATTCCGAGTACTTAAATGACAGGATTTCTTCTGGTCCAAATAAGCTTCATACATATTTAAAACTCAACTCACACAACATGATCTTCAATATCTCATTTATATAAATCAGATGCCACAGTATCATTACTGACAAATGTGACTGACACCGTTCTTTTTTTAATCTAAAGTCAGTTTTTCCTTTCATTGACTATTCGAAAGTTAGAACTCTGTTAAAATAAAAGTCTGTTCTTTTTTCACTGTTGTCTTAACATGTGGGAACAATAATTGCAAAATCTTTTCAGAGATTTCATTATTAGCAAAGCAAACAGCACACCATCTTCAGATAAATTCAACCCATCATGAATTAATTTCATTTTAGATATTGTGCTTAATACGCATCAGTACTCAGACCATTCACACAACAGCACTGAAAGGGATGCACACATCCTTAGGTTTTGGAATTTAGGATCAATGCTTACAGCACAGAAACTGACCATTCAGTCAATCCAATTCAGCCTAGCGTGTCTATGCCATTGTTTAAAACCAGACAATCCCCCTCTTGCACTAATTTCTTTCTATTCTCTTCACCTTCATGTGTACAGCAAATCTCAAGCTAGTACTCTGGAACTATTCTTTCATATAGATTTTATTTTATATACTGGCATGAGTTCTCCCACATCTTCTCTATAGTTGTATTGAATATCCAAGAACACAATCCATCTGAAGCAAGGGCCGTGACATTATTACATTTTGCTGGTACATCTATATTGCTTTCTTGTTAACTCTTGTACCACCACATAATTCCACTATTATCATTTTATTATTGCCTCCAGTACAGACTGAAGAAAAGTATTTGGTATTGCTAACATTGCAATGTCTTCCTAATTGATCTCTGAATCTTATCTTACTTCATCTTTTGTCTCCGATGCTCCCATACTTCATTATTTCTTTTGTAGTCTGTTGTTTCCATTTCATATTTCATGTTTGGCTTTCTAATTGTCTTTATATAATCTTTTCCACACTCATCTTTTGACTTGATTTTTTTTGTTTCTGTGGTATGTGTATCCCTTTAGATTTAATTTAGCTTCAATTTTATTACTGCTGTTTTATGTTTGTAAGATATTTTATTAGTTTAGTCCACTGATACTTGTGTTACCTTACTTTAGTTCATATTATTAATTGACTCTCATCCCATTTCTTTATTGGTAGATCATGTTGATAATTCTAACTAAGGCTTGCCATTCAGAAGTGTAAAGTCCTCTTCACAGATTCCTTACTGCTAGGACATTGGCCACAGATCAGCTCAGTTGCAGTCCCTTCTGTACTTATGCTAGTGTTCCAGAATTGACTTTTCTCATCACCTTTAAACCACAGGTTGACTTATCTAACCAGTTTCTTCATATGCCAATTAGTATGTGGCCAGAAAGAAATTCTAGGAGTACCATCCTCGAGGTCCTGCACTTCTGTGCTGTGTTTTGCTCCCATCCCTACCTACCCCCAGTGGGTCTCCTCCCTATTATTTTCAATGGGCAAAACATAGCAGGGGTGTGAGCGGCATGGGCCACAATGAATAGTGTGGCAGAGTCAGACAAGAAGACCATTGAGGCCAATCTCAACATGGAGATTATCTTACTCCATGTCTTTTGCATTTCACAAGTGGCAAGGTGGGATTCTGTCTAGGCGGCAGCATAATGTTGATTTAATGTCAATTTAATGCTTGTTAAACATATTGTTAATTCCACAACTCATCTGATTCGTATTCAGCTTCCCATTTTACCCAGCAAGCCATACATTACAAAAACTAGACACAGAACCCAGTCTAGGTAGCTGGCAGATTCAGCTTGCCATTTTCTCCAAATGAGCTGAATGTTGCCTGTGATTAAACCACAACCCAGGACAAAATTGACAGGCACCAGGCGAAACACCTCCTTTTCCACAGCATCTGGTATCTACCCACTCATCACAACCATCCTGGCACTTCACCCAAACACTGGCAATGCCCTTTGGAATCAAGACTTGCATTGCAGGGCACACGAACAACTAACACTGAAAGGTTGCAGCAAGGAGACTAGGCACCCAGCTCACACACCAGACTAGTCTGCATCTCAGGGACTGCTAACTTGCTGTCTTAGCATTTACTCACTTAGCACCTACCCTGCATGGTCACAGCATCCCCGACTTGCCTTGCTGGATCAATTAGTGCAGTCATCACTACAGGCAGTTTGCCCCATTGCTAAGTAGTCCTCAGTCAATGGGCTGTACATCTTACTGTATGTATTACATCATCTCCCACTTGCACTATGTTCCAGTAGTTTACACTGCACATGCAGCTAACAAGAGGCCTTGTCTCAAAATCTGAGGGGAGTAGTCCTCACCAAAATCCATAGTGACACCTGTCAATCAGGGGATCCTGGCACAGTAAGCCAAGGGCAACCTTCCATTCCAGTTCGGGCATTGGGCCATGGTCAAGCATCTGGGCATAGGTCAAGGTCTCACTGGTCAGGGGTCCAAGCCTCTGCTGCCCATTAAGTGGGTCACTTTCTGTTCATTGGCTGCATCGCAGCATGTCTGGTGGGACTTGGTGGATGTTAGTGGTAGGCCTGTGGCGGTCAGGGAAAGGTTTTGGCCACAGTCAGGGATCTGAGCACATATTGCCTGGGGGCTGTCTAGTCATGTCATTTGAGGTGGACCAAGGTAACTCTGTCAAGTCTGTGTATAGAAACTGAGGGGGAGTGGATATATGCAGCTCTTGCCACAGGATTGAGCATCAGCAAATCAGGACAGGGCTCTACAGATAGATGTGCAAAGTGAGGGGATTATTGTAAAGCACGCTGAGAAGGCATTCAGAGATATTCCGAGAAAAAGAAAATTATGATGGGGGTAGAGCGATAGAAAGAATTCTGAGGTTAAACAGGAGGTTAAGGTGAAGCAACATCATCATAAGAGGTTGAGGAGTTGTCAGGAAGAGTGGTGAAACTATGTGATCCTTGCACATGTTTAGTCAAGATCTTTGATATTTGAAAGGTTAGCTTTGTACATTTAGATGATGTTTTAACTGCTGATGTTCATAAAAAAAGGCAATTATGAAGATTCAAATTAGTCAGATGAATTCAATAATTGGAACATGAGTAGAGAACTAATAGTTACTCCAGCACAAGTTGTGCAGGATCTGAGATTTGAGTCACATTGACAGATCAGAGAGAATGAAAATTTTAATTGGAGGTCAAGGTCAACATCAAATCTTGTTGAAGAAAATGTGTAAAACAAGAACAGAAATTGCTAGAGGAACTCAGCAGATGTGTGAAATTTTGACCATACAGATATTTATGATTTTATTTGACACCAAAAATCAAAGACAATCCTTCATGCTGTATCTGAGCATCATTTTACTCATTGGTGGTGCCTGACACAAATGATCTTCCTTGAACATTATCAAACTCATAATATTACACAGCACCTATTGGACATGACACGCTAACTTAATCATTTTGGACACATTAGAATGTTGAAGCATTGCATTGTCTTCCAGTTTACATTTATACGACTCAAATGCTTCATCACATTCCTTTGTCCAAAGCTACAGGATACCTTTCTCAAGAGCTTGTTAAATGAATTTTGTAGAATAGCCAAGTTGGTATGAACTTACTAGATAAATTCACTTAATCCAAAATTAATCAGAACTCAGGGATATCCTGAGACGGTGGCACATTTCTTATCGCTTGAACCTTACTCTGGGAAGGACATCCCCATCTTTGTCTATCCTGCAATGCCTGTAGAACTTTGGAATATTTCACGTTTGACGGCCTTTGCTCAAACTCCATGAGCTAAATTTTCCCAAAATTTGTCTAAGTGTCAATTTTGTATAGCTTCATGAGTTTTCAATCTCTTTGAGCTCTTGTGAGTTTTCACATGTTGTTTGACAGGAAGTATGCAGCATATCTCCCTCTCGCACTTTCTGGTGCTCCTCAGGACCAGCAGTGCTCACTGCTGCTGGGATCTTCCAGGTTCCATGTTGCCAGAGACATGTTTATAGCCCAGCTGGACACCAGCTGAAACACCAGGAATTTTATTTCACAGCTCAAGTGGAAGAAGAAGCCCACAGGAATTGGCTATTAGAGAAATATTGCTACCCCAATACGCTGACAGGTTCATGGAAGTCCTGGTGGACAGAATGGTTTAAAGGGGAGCCATCCTCTTTCCTGGGGACTGTCGGAGGAGACCACAGCACCACACACTACCTATCTAGTCTGGAGGTGCCATCTGAGTCAGTGCAATGGCTGAAGCAAGAAACAAGAATTGCTGGAGAAACTCAGTGAGTCTGGCAGCATCTGTGGAGAAAAAGCAGAATCAACATTTCAGGTTCATGATGTGTTCTGAAAAAGGGTCACTGGACATGAACTATTGACTCTGTTTTCTCTCAAAGATACTGTCAGACCCACTGAGTTTCTCCAGCAATTTGTGTTTTTGTTTCAGATTTCCAGCATCCACATCCATCTTTGTTTTGTTTTGTTCAGTGCAGTGTTTCCTGTTTGGAGGAATGCCCAGCAATGCAGGAAGAAGGTAACAATCTCTATGGTCCACCAGGTTAAGTGGCACCATCTTCCCTACTGCCTCACACTAATTCTAACTCAGCTGCCACATCCCCCTCACACCAAAGCTCATGGTCCACCATTCTCACCATTGCATGCAGCAATCTCCTCCCTCGCTCTCACCCACCCCATTCTCTCAGACCACTAACCCTGCATGCCCTCTCAACCTCTTATTCCCTTACTAAGGACACATCACCATCTTTCCTCCATCCATCCCAACACTAACAGCTGAACCAGCCACATTCATCTCCTTCAATCACTCACTTTGTTCCATTGCAGGAAAACAATAGCCTATAAATAGGGCAGAGGGGGCAAAGACAGGGAATATGGTGGTTCATGACACCTCCTATGCAGGAGAGGATAGAGATCACTCATGGGGTGATACTGAGACCTCTATATCTTGGCAAATAACATTCCTTATGATGATCTGCACTTCATCCATTCCCAAAACTGTGAGTGTGAATTTAACATATTCAGGCTTCTACCCTAATCGTACAACTCATTCCCTATTTTGTTTTCTGGTGGTCACTGTCCACATATGCCATGAAGAGGCCAGTTCCTTTAGCCACCATCTCTTCCTCCTCCACCTCTGATGAAGCAGATACAGATTTCTCAGAAGGTATACTGACAGGGCAGCCTCCTAAGCTCTCCATTAGCTCAGGTGCTAATATCTCAGTGGGTACCTTCGCTAGAATTGGGGAGCACATCTAGTGAGCATGTAACTGGCACGCCTCCATAACTGGCTCAGGAAGGAATACCCCAGCTCACTGGCCTGTAAAGGACTGTGGGAGACCAGGCATCTACTCAGCCCCAGACAAGAGTGTTGGCCATTAGAAACTTCTTTCAAATGCACAAACAGACAGGAGGACAGCAGACAGAATGGTTGAAAACACACAGGAAACTGGATCAAAGGTTGGGGAGGAGAAAGTGAGGACTGCAGATGCTGGAGATCAGAGCTGAAAATGAGTTGCTGGAAAAGCGCAGCAGGTCATGCAGCATCCAAGGAACAGGAGAATCGACGTTTCGGGCATAAGCCCTTCTTCCTGAAGAAGGGCTTATGCCCGAAACATCGATTCTCCTGTTCCTTGGATGCTGCCTGACCTGCTGCGCATTTCCAGCAACACATTTTCAGCTCAAAGATGGGGGAGTCCACCAATGCCCTCTATGCTGGGCTAGTTCTGGCATGTCTCTGTGGACTGGTTAGCAGCTGCCATTAAGAGCTACATCCAGCAGAATGCTCACTGGCTGCTGAAATACATCTACAGAGATGCACACAGTCAGTACCATCGGTAAGGTGACAGGGGGATTAGGACCTTGACCTCACTCCAGGTACCTCTATCTCGTAAACAGGATGCTGCCAGCAAACAGAGGAGGTACCACAAACAGTCGTCCCCCCCTCAGGAGTCTCTTCTCAGGATATTCCAGAGGTGCCTAGCCCTTCCAGCTCCACTCTGCTAGTGACCCTCATCCCTGTGGAAGTTCACATTGAAGAGTGTGAGTCTTTCTCTGGATGATCTGCATTGTCTCCCCAAACCTACCAGGCCAACAGATTCCACTATACGGCAGCTTCCCTCTACCCCAGTGTTGGACTTTGAAAGGAAGGGAAAAAGGAAACGTTCCGCAGGCACATAGGTGGCACAGGTGACATCTGGCTGCAAATCGAATTACACATTTGTAAATATATTTTCAAATACGTTATCAACAATCCATTTGACTGTCATCTTAGCTGCAATTAAAAGACTGGACTTATAAAGGCTACTCTTCCTGTATGCAATGTGGTATTCGAACACTGTCTGGGTCATTGCTACTTTCCGTAATGCCTATTGTAACATAAAACACTGTCATGTCTGAAAGTGGGACTACCAGATGGTGTGAAGCCTCCCAATAGATTTAATGCACAACAGAAAAAGTAAAGAAAGAACAAACCAAAAAGCTGTTGTTTGTATTTAGGGATAAATGGAGGCTGCTGGTCTCTCTAGCATCAGCACATTTATCATCAATGAATGATGACTTACCCAACTCAGTTCTATTTGATGTAGTTGTCCAATAAATCCTGTGTGGCTTGTTGTATGCTACACTGCTGTGTTTTATCATGGTGTTCCTCTGGATCAATGATCTCATCTTCCTTCTTGAAAGAATGCCACCATTCTCACAGCTCCTCATTAGTAATCACTTCCCCTCTTTTCCTGCTTGAATTGTCCAGAATATAGCACACCAAAAATTATATGGCACTCTCTGTCTGCAGTGTACTGCAGAGACTGTCCATACCTGTACAAGCATAGGAACCTCATCTTGAGGCTCGTATGATGGTTCCAGTGGAAGAAAGTGTTGCATTATTGATAAGTTAATGCAAATGTCCTCATTTTTAAAGTTGCACTCAAATCTGTTCAGTTATGCTCCTCTTGACATTCTCCAGACTACAAAGGATGCACAGCTTTTTGGAAGTCACAGTGGACTCTTCCACGTCCTCACTGTGGAACTGATCTCTGGTACCAAATTAATAACTTTCTTTGTGATAATTTTGTAGGATAGATACATAGCTATATTTTTGTAGGCAAGTCAAACCACAAGAAGTTTATTCTGACACAGGCATATAAATAAGAAGGTGCTATACACATCACCTCCACTTATCCCCACCCCATCCCGCCCCCCCCCCCCCCCCCCAAAACAATCTGTTTCACTAATCCCCTTTTGCAAGGGAAATCTGCCATTCTTGTCTGGTCTGGCCTATATGTAACTCCTGACCCACAGCAATGTGATTGTATAACTGCCCTGTGAAATGGCCTACAAACCACTCAATTGTAGGACAATGAAAAATGGACACCAATGTTGATCTTGGCCACATAACATGAAAAAATCAGGAAAGATAAAGATCAGGATAAGTGCACAAAGTAATATTACACAGTATCGGATGCAATGAAAAGGAAATGTGGCAGGGTTCAGATGGGAGCTGGAACAAAGTGGGTGCACTATATCCCATTATAGAGTCCATAAATGAGAACCATACTGGATACATAGGGATGTGTTCACCAGTGAGAACTCACTAGGTGGAGCAAGGCGGTGGTGTTCATGAACTGGCTGAGCTGTTGCTTGAAGAAGGAGGAGATCTTCAGGTTATCCTGGTAATGGATGGAGGTGCAAAGAAAGCAACTGCATTTATATTACCATTTAAGCAAACATAGCATAGTACTTCAGAACCAATGAAAATGCTGTCACTATTTTAACAAAAATTAACAAGCAATAAGGAGATAAATATTCTGACTATCTGTTGAGAATTCCCTAGCCCTTCTTTGCATTGGACCATGGGAAATTTTGTGTCCAGCTGATATGTGACTCAAAGATCACAGTCCAAAGATGTGCAAGTCAGGTGAATTGGCCGTGCTAAATTGCCCATAGTGTCAGATGCATTAGTGGGAGGGAAATGGGTGCGGGTGGGTTACTCTTCGGAGGGTCAGTGTGGACTGGTTGGGCCAAAGGGCCTGTTTCCACACTGTAGGGAATCTAAAAAAAAAGATGCATCAGTGAGCATTGTCCTGCGTTATGTGCCTAAATGTTGGAATGGAGATTAAATATACAACTTTCTGATTCTATGGTGTGATTGCTCCCAAGCCTGACAGAGTGACTGTACATCCATAGTTCAACAGAATTGGTCAGAGAACTGATGTTCATCAAAGCCTCTTACAGTATCGGAAAAGCCACACATGAAACAGATGAAAACAGTAAAAACAGGGTGGCTGGGGAAGTGGCGCGCAGTAGTAGTATCATGTTGAGAAGAATTAATTGCAGTTGACATATGCAGACTGGAATGATGGTCTATAGACAAAGAATTGGCATCCAATTTGTCGTCCCGGGTGCTGCAGGAGGAGGAGGAGGCTTCCTCTCCTCTCCAGTGCAGTGTTCAAAAGCTGAAGATATTTCCTGGCCTTGCAGAATGCAGGAGATCAGAGGGCCAGAAGGTAATGCTCAACAAAGATATACTAGGTCCCAGATTCACTTTGTGTGAATAATCCTTTTTGCCCAGCAATTTAACTTCAGCAATAACAGCTTGTGGGGCAGCTCTAAGACAACTCATAATAGCTGCATGCATTGCATCCAGAACCCATGCACTATTGTGTGTTGGATAGTTTGCTTTTCCCGATCTGCAAATTGAAATTTGCCTCTGGCCTTTCCCAATCCATTAACAAGCTCCTCCTGGAGTTTAACAGACAGATAATTGAAGGCAAGCAGATTGCCAGTTCCCCCTCACCAGCAGCCCCCACCCGTGCTTTGACAATAGCAGCACTTTCAGAGATGTCACAGGACTGACACACTATCTAAGAGTATTATTTTCAAACACACCCACAGCTAACATAATCTCCACTGCCCACTAGAAATCAAGCTATCTGATATGTACAATGGAGATAGCTTGGAGGTTTGAGATGCTTATAAAGCCCTGTTTACTGTTGATGATTAATGGACATTGTACTGCTAAAGATTATCCAAAGCATGCATGTATATTGTTATAAAATAGAATCAAAAGGCTAGAATACTTTACTGAATCACAAATGAATGAAAGACACAATGGTTGAAGAGAAATATTTTACTTGACCTTAAAGGAGTATAAGATGATGGAGGATCAGGGAGGTTAGAAAAATACATTTTGGAACATGAAGGCTAATATTTTATAAGAGTGCGAAGGGCTGAAAGGGTAAATACTGAAGAGTGCCTTACGTACCACCCAATATGATGGTGTCAACATGGATTTAGGTGGAGAGCAGCTGACAATTGCAGAAGTGTAAGACCACATATGATTCAGCCATGATTAAATGATGGAGCAGACTTGATGGGCTGAATGGCCTAATTTCTGCTCCTGTGTCTTATGGTCTAACATTGAGGTGCTACTCATAATCACTGTGACAATGTCTATCACATTACTGTAACCTGCAACTGGTTGCTAACATGGAACAAGCTACCTCTTGTTCAGTACAAGTTAGACGAATAAGCATTTTTTCTCTACCACACTAGACAAAGCAGACTGTGTCGATCGCTATATTTAGAGATGGAGAGCATTATTTTGCTGGAGGAAGATGATTTTTCAGAGGGTTCAAAATCAATTTCATTTTGCTACAGGGAAGGAATAAAAAATGATGCAGTTATATTACTTGGTGTAATCTGTAGAGCACCAACTTGCAGGAAGGATGTAGAGGAATAAATTCCTGCAAGGCAACTAGAGAGAAGTAAATATCATAAAGGAGTTATATTGTTGGACTTTGATTACTGTATATTGAATGGGATAATGGGAGTGTCAAGGGTAGTGAGGGATGGATGGTGTTCACGAGAATTTTCTAAAATAATATCTATTTGAGGTGTTAAATGAATACTTTGCATCTTTGTATCTATCTTTATCTACAAGGGAGAATGGCACCCAGACCCTGGTGAAAGAGGAGGAAGCTCGGTCACTAGAAAGGTTTAAACCTGATAAAGAGGTGGTTTTGGATACGCTGTTGGGTAATTAAAGGCTTGACAAGGTTCTGGAGCCAAATGAGATGCAAAGGAACTGGCAATTATCTTTCAATCTTCCCTGGATTCAGGGGCTGGTGCCAGAGGAACTGGAGATTTGCAAACATTACAGCTTTGTTCACAAAAAAAGTTGTAGAGATTACAACAATTATAAACCAGATAGTTCAACTTAGGTGGTGGTGAAATTTATAGAAGCAATTATTCAAGATAGAATTAATAGTCAAATGGAAAATCTGGATTCCTTCAAAACATTCATGTCTAACGAGCTAGAATTTATTTAAGAGGGAACAGAGAGGCTTGATGACAGGAAGGCCATTAATTTCATACACATGATTAAAAATCACACAAAGCCAGGTTATAGTCCAGCAGGTTTATTTGGAAGCACTAGCTTTCGGAGCACTGCTCCTTCATCAGGTAGCTATTGGGCAGGATCATAGGACACAGAATTTAAAGCAAAAGATCATAATGTCATGCAACTGATACAATATATTGAACAAACCTAGATTGCTGTTAAATCTTTCATCTTTTAAAATGGGTTGTGGGTTTCGATTCATTAATATGTAAATCCCAGAGCTTCTTTCACGTCAAATTTCTGAGATGACTTAAGGTTTTATTAAAAAAAAGGTGATATCTCAGCTCAGACAATGCATTAAAGGTGTGAGGCTAGACTCTGTCTATATTTCAAACTTGAGTCAGACTGGTTCTATTTCCAAAGTAGAAATTTATAAAATGTCACATGTTTGACTGCCTACAGATTGTTTGCTTTTTGAACAAGTTGGAGTTGGGGACCACGTATAGTGTGTCAAAGTTTGCAGCTGACACGAAGATGAGAGCCAGAGCAAACAGTGCAGAGGAACATAGATACTTTAAGTGAGTGGGCAAAGGTCTGGCAGATGGAATACAATGTTAATAAATGTGAAGTCATCCATTTTGGTAGGAATAACTGTAAAAAGGATTATTACTTGAATGCTGCTATGCAGAGGAACATGGGTGTCTTTATACATGAATCACCGAAGGTTGGTCTGTACATACAATAAGTAATTAGGAAGGCAAATGGAATTTTGTTCTTCATTGCTAAAGGGATTGAGTTTAAAAGCAGTGAGGTTATGTTACAGCTGTACAGGTTGCTGCTGAGGACACTCCTGGAGAACTGTATGCAGTTTTGGTCTCCATTCTTCAGAAGGGATGTACAGGCACTCGTGAGGGTGCAGAAGAGGTTCATTAGGCTAATTCCAGAGATTATATTCATTGGAATTTAGAAAAATGAGGGGGGATCTTATAGAAATATATAATCATGAAGGGAATAGATAAGACAGAAGTAGAGAGAATGTTTCCACTGACACGTGAAACTAGGACAAGAGGTCCTAGCTTCAAAATTAGGAAGAGCAGATTTAGGACTGAACTGACAAGGAACTTCTTCACCCAGAGGGTTATGAATCCATGGAATTTCCTTCCCAGTGAAGTGGTTGACACTACTTCAGTAAATGTTTTTAAAGCTAAGCTGGATTTATTTTTGAACAGTAATGGAATTTAATGGATGCAGTGAGAGGGTGGGTAGGTGGAGCTGAGGCCATGAAAAGATCAGCCATGATCTTATTGAATGGCAGAGCGGACTCAAAGGGCCAGATGGCCTACTCCTGCTCCTGGTTCTTATATTCTTATGTTGAACAAAATAGAATATGTCTGCAAATACAATTCTGCAAATACAAATTCACCCCATAGACTTATATGTGTATGCGTGTGCATGTGAGGGGTAGAGAGAGAGAGTGTGAGTGTGTGTGCGTGTGAGACTGTGTGTGTGAGTGTGATGGAATATATGCCTGTGAGAGGGTGTGTGCCTGGGTGTGAGTGTGGGGGTGGAGTGTGTGTGTCTGAGAGAGCGTATGTATGAGAGAGGGTCTACATGAGGGTGTGAGTATGTAAGAGTGTGTGTATGTGTGCTTGTATGTGTGTGAGAGTGTTTAGTGTAGTGGGGTCACCTGTAGTGTGACATGAACCCAAGGTCCCGGTCTCTAAACAACTCCCCCACCCCAACACACACTCTCTCTCTCTCTCTCTTCCTCACATACATGTGCACACACACACATATAAATCTATGGGGTGAATTTGCATTTGCAGAATTGAATTTGTAGATACATTCTATTTTGTTCAAAAAGCACACAATCTGTAGGTAGTCAATCCATGTGACATTTTATAAATTCCTACTTTGGAAATAGAACCAGCTTGACTCAAGATTGGAATACAGGCAGACTCTAACCTCACTCCTTGAATGCATTATCTGAGCTGAGATGTCACCTTTTTTTGTAAAGCCTTAAGTTATTTTGAAAATGTGGCTTGGAAGAAGTTTGGGATTTACATATTAGTGAATTGAAACCCACAACCTATTCTAAAAGATGAAAGACTTAACAGCAATCTAGGTTTGTTCAATATATCATATCAGTTGCATGGCATTATGGTCTTTTGCTATAAATTCTGTGTCCTCAGATCCTGCCCCACGAGCTACCTGGTGAAGGAACAGTGCTCCAAAAACTTCCATTTCCAAATCAAGCTGTTGGACTATAACTTGCTGTTGTGTGGTTTTTAACTTTGTCCACCTCAGTCCAACACCAGCACCCCCACATCATTCATACACATGGACTTCCAAAAGATGTTTAATGCAATGCTACACAACAGACTTGCAAACAAAGCTCATGGAATAAAAGGGACAGTAACAATGTGGTTACAAAATTAGCTGAGAGATAAGAAAGAGCACGAGGTATTGGGTATTTTGGAGTTACCCAGGGATCAATTTTGAGACCCTTGTTTTTCCTAATATATATATCAATGTTTGAGATCTTGGTGTGCAGGGGACAGTTTCAAATTCTGTGGATGACAAAACTGTAAACTTTCAGGAGATATTGTAAAATTTTAAAAAGACATTGGTGGATTGGGCGGGTAGATAGTAGATTAAGTTCAAGGCAGAAAAGGGTAAGGTAATACACTTTGGTACAAGCAACATAAAGAGACAATATAAAATATAGACTGCTATTCCAAAGCATGTGCAAAAACAGGAAGTCTGTATGGCTAAATATATACATAGATCATGATATGTAGCAGGAATGGTAGAAAGAGCTTTTCTACAGTAAAAGACACTAGTTAGATCTCAGCTGGAGTACTGTGTACAACTCTGAACACCACACTTCAGGGAGGATATAAATGCATTGGAGGCAGAGATTACAAGGGTTCATTCCAGGATTGAGCCACTTCAGTTATGCGGATGGATTGGAGAAGTTGGGACTGTTTCGTTGGAGAGGACAAGAATCAGAGGAGATTTTCTAGACGTTTTCCAAATCATGTGGGGTCTGCACAGAGTGGATATGGAAACACTACTTCCAATCGTAAATGGATCAAGAACCAGAGGGCACAGTTTTAAAGCATTTTGCTAAAAAGGAGCCAGTGCAAGGTAAGAAAGATTTGATGCACACATGTAGGTAGGGTCTGGAATGCACTGTGAGGAGCCACATTCAACTGGGGCAGTCAGGAAGGCATTGGATGATTATTTAAATAGAAACATTGTGCAGGGTTATGGAGAAAAGGCAGGAGATTGGCAATAAGTTCAAAAACTCACAGAGAGACAGTGCGGACATGATAGGCCGAATGTCCTCCATTGACGTGGTAGCAATGTTGGGATACTGGGAGATGGCACACAAGATGGAGATATCTTCTCTCTTTAGGAAATAGCCTTGGCAGCTGAACCACTATTGTGGATTGCATGCCCCACTGCACGTTTGCCTGCAGCAACAACTTAACCAAACCAGATAGAAAAGGCACAGACTCACGTTTGAAATGTTGATCTACCACTGGGAGGCTGCCTCCAGCATTTGCAAGCTTTATACTGATGTCTCTGTGCACTGGGAGAACAAATGTAAAATTGCAGTCAAAATTGATCTGAAAATAACCCTTAATAAACCTTTAATGCGAGATCAATTGTCTAACCACCATTTGACTGGTGGATCACTGGACTGCCAATGCCCCCCACCCCCTTTGCCCACCTCCAAGTAAACAGCAAAATGAGGAACAGAGCTAAGGTAGGGGCCTAGCAACAGGTAATGTGAATATGCATCCCTTGCCCTCCCACCTTTGAACCTGCTCCCAATAAGCCTGAAAACACAGGCCAAAAAGTATTGCAACCAATTTGCTATCATGCTGCAAATATTGTGTGTTAATTAAATATTTCAAATCTAATAGGAGAAAGTGAGGACAGCAGATGCTGGAGATCAGAGCTGATAAATGTGTTGCTGGAAAAGCGCAGCAGGTCAGGCAGCATCCAAGGAGCAGGAGAATCATTGTTTCAGGCATAAGCCCTTCTTCAGGAATGAGGAAGGTGTGCCAAGCAGGCTAAGATAAAAGGAAGGGAGGAGGGACTTGGGGGAGGGATGTTGGGAATGCGATAGGTGGAAGGTGGCTAAGGTGAGGGTGATAGGCCAGAGAGGGGGTGGGGGCGGAGAGGTCGAGAAGAAGATTGCAGGTCAAGAAGGCAGTGCTGAGTCCAAGGGT
>NC_057723.1:35497068-35522934 GCF_004010195.1 Chiloscyllium plagiosum
GGCGGCCTGTCTCCCCAATGTAGAGGAGGCCACATCGGGTGCAGCGGATGCAGTAAATGATGTGTGTGGAGGTGCAGGTGAATTTGTGACGGATATGGAAGGATCCCTTGGGGCCTTGGAGGGAAGTGAGAGGGGAGGTGTGGGCGCAAGTTTTGCATTTCTTGCAGTTACAGGGGAAGGTGCCGGGAGTGGAGGTTGGGTTGGTGGGGGGTGTGGACCTGACGAGGGAGTCACGGAGGAAGTGGTCTTTCCGGAACGTTGATAGGGGAGGGGAGGGAAATATATGCTTGGTGGTAGGGTCTGTTTGGAGGTGGCGGAAATGACGAAGGATGATACGATGTATCTGGAGGTTGGTGGGGTGGTAGGTGAGGATCAGTGGGGTTCTGTCCTGGTGATGATTGGAGGGGCAGGGTTCAAGGACGGAGGAGCGGGAAGTGGAGGAGATGCGGTAGAGAGCATTGTCAACCACGTCTGAGGGGAAATTGCAGTCTTTGAATTCCTTCGCCTCCGCCGCATCTGCTCCCAGGAGACCAATTCTAATACCGAACAACCCAGATGGCTTCCTTGTTCAAAGACTGCAATTTCCCCTCAGACGTGATTGACGATGCTCTCTCCACCGCATCTCCTCCACTTCTCGTTCCTCCGCCCTTGAACCCCGCCCCTCCAATCGCCACCAGGACAGAACCCCACTGGTCCTCACCTACCACCCCACCAACCTCCAGATACATCGTACCATCCTTTGTCATTTCTGCCACCTCCAAACAGACCCCATCACCATGCATATATTTCCCTCCCCTCCCCTATCAGTGTTCCGGAAAGACCACTCCCTCTGCGACTCCCTCATCAGGTCCACACACCCCCATCAACCCAATCTCCACTCCCGGCACCTTCTCCTGCAACCGCAAGAAATGCAAAACTTGCGCCCACACCTCCCCCCTCACTTCCCTCCAAGGCCCCAAGGGATCCTTCCACATCCATCACAAATTCGCCTGCACCTCCACACACATCATTAACTGCATCCGCTGCATTGTGGCCTCCTCTACATTGGGGAGACAGGCCGCCTACTTGCGGAACGTTTCAGAGAACACCTCTGGGACACCTGCACCAACCAACCCAACCGCCCCGTGGCTGAACACTTTAACTCCCCCTCCCACTCCGCCAAGGACATGCAGATCCTTGGCCTCCTCCATCGCCAGACCATGGCAACACGACGCCTGGAGGAAGAGCGACTCAGCCCCACCTTCTTGACCTGCAATCTTCTTCTCGACCTCTCTGCCCCCACCCCCTCTTTGGCCTATCACCCTCACCTTAACCACCTTCCACCTATCGCATTCCCAACACCCCTCCCCTAAGTCCCTCCTCCCTACCTTTTATCTTAGCCTGCTTGGCACACCTTCCTCATTCCTGAAGAAGGACTTATACCCGAAACGTCGATTCTCCTGCTCCTTGGATGCTGCCTGACCTGCTGCGCTTTTCCAGCAACACATTTTTCAGCTACTTCAAATCTAACTCAACATTTCATTGAATGACTTTTTTTTTTGCTGACAGTCAGTTGATTTGGGAAAAAGAGCACAAGCTGTGAAACGTGTGGATGAGAAGAATATTGTAGGTTTTGTTTGCTGCCATAGCAACAAACCTCTACTTAAGATAAATGAATGTGGGTCAGAGCTCCAAATCGCTTAACATTAACAAAAGATTTTGACTAATTCTCTCACAGATCATTTATCATCATCACAATTAATTCTCTGGAGGATTGGTATCTCACATACTGTTTCCTACAGCTTGTCACAAAGTGGGATAAAAAATGTTGACAGCATGGCCTATCAAAGTGAATGTGTCAGTTTGAAAAGCTGGTACTTTTGTTTGTTGATTTATAATGAATGGTATCAACAATGTAGGCAAGAATTCATCGGAATGGCAATTGTCCATTGAAAAGGAATTGAATTAACCCTTTATGAGAAATCATTTTTTTGGTATCTTCTTCGTCTGTACATGATAGATTGCAATTTTGAGCAACACCAGTCAATTCAGACTTCAAATCTCAAAATTTAGAAGTACCTGAATTATATAACAAAACATGGTGTTCCCAGGCACTTGGAGTTGTTTGATTATGCAACAAACTCTTTAATGATAAATAGCATATAATTAAATACACAAGGTGTTTTTCACAATTTTGAAAATTCATATTAATTTGAAGCAGAATAAAATCCACTGAGGACAGTGTGAAATGATGGTAATTATGAACGTTCTTAGTTTTTTACTGGACAGTTTGATACTCAGCATTGATAGACTGAACAATTGATAGTGTGAATTATTATTTAATATTGGTAAGTGGAGCTTGTATTGGTTAATAGTTGGAGAAAATCAACTATGAGTCATTTTTGAGTTGAAACATTAACTCTTTCTCTCACCACAGATGCTGCCATATCAGCAAAGTTTTTCCAGAATTTTCTCTTTTATTTCAAATTTTCAGGATCCACAGTACCTTGCATTTATTTGTGTGTGAAAATTAATCTCCTGATTGCCCATGTAAACTCTAGATTCTTTGCTCAGGTTAGGTTATATTTTCATGTCTCTTGCTCCCTCGCTGCAGATTTGGGAAAGATGTGAGTAAATAGTGATTCACATTTCTAATATCTGCTCAATTCCATAAACAACTATATCAGTTTCATAAACAGAAATTGCTGGTTAAACTCAGCAGGCTGGCAAGGTCTGTGGGGAGAAAGCAAAGTTAACATTTCAAGTCTGGTGACTCTTCATCAGAACTGAATTGTTTCAGTTTATTGTTCTTATGCATCCTGCTATACCAAATAACATCTAAAATATATATGCATGTAGTACGTGACATTCACATCAACATAAAGTACCACAAAAAGCTGTTTAAATGGGATAACTAAACACAGTCAGTACACCTGGATTTTCTCCTGCAGTTCTACATGAATACTTCAATCTTTATCCAATTCTCTTTTGAAAGTTATTATTGAATTTAAATCTATCACCCTTTCAAGGCACTGTATTCCAGACCATAACAATTCACTGAATAAAATTATTTTTCCCAATGTTGCTTCCACTTCTTGGCAAATCACTTTAAATTGATGTCATTTAGTTATAGTGACATTTTAATTTGCTACTGCAAAATATAAAACATTGATATTCGAATTCAACATTCACAAAAGACATATTTTTAACAGACTAAGAACAAAACAAATACAACTTGTGTGAGCACAAAACCAGGTAATGATTTTCTTTTGTTTGAGGGCTATATGTGGTTGAATTTCATCAAAAGCCAAAATATCATTTTAATAAGGAAACTGCTGTTTTTCTTATTATTCTTCGTGGCTTTGGAGTTGTTAAATTAACCATTAATGGCACGAGATAAATAGCCCAAAACATGGAACATTTGCTGGTAACTTCTTGTCAATGTCATTACTGTGGTGTATGAATTCATTGCTACATTCACTCATCTTAATCTTAGAATGATAGAATCTTTTGGAATTTGTCAGAAGCTTCTGTATTGGATTAAGAATCGGCTGCAGCATGTAAGAGAAAAAGTTGTCATCAATGGTTGTGGATCTGTTTCATTATTGACTGTCGATGGTATCCTCCAGGGATTAGTGTTAAGGCCTTTTACAGTTTATATACAAGATGAAAACATTTGGTAAAATGATTCACAGTTTTGTAGGTACTGTAGATAACAGTGTGTAAATTGATTCAGCATGTAAATCAATCCTATACATCAGCACCAAAATTTACATTTAGGCCTATGTTTAGTGTCGAAGTTGAACCACCATTTTCCGGTTAGTAAATGCTGAGGGCTATATTGTTATTAGACTTGACTTCATTTTTTCAACACATAGAAAGGATTATGCTCCCCTGATAAGTCAACACATGGGATCAAATAGATAATACAAGCCATGTCTCCAAGAAACTGTTTGGGAATTGAAGACATACTGACAGACAGCAGATTGTGCATGGTGACCAATGAACAGAAATTGGCCCTTCTGCCTCATACTGGCACTTCACATTTTATTCTTGGCCTGTAGGTCCTGTTAATGGATTGGTTTTGTAAAGATTGAAAGATTGACTTATGTGCTGTAACATGCAGTATTTTAGGGAATATGCGCTGCACATGGGTTATGCAGTTGCATTGAAAAGTTCAATTTCTCTAACTATGATCTGCACACTTAACTGTCACAATAATAGAATCCAAAGAATTAACAATATTTGTGTACTCATGAATTGGTAAACTGCAAATCATGTATCATTCAATTTAATGATGGTTAATACAGTAAAGCAATGTTTATGATTAATTATTTTATTTGCTTTGGTGTTTGTAGAATTTTTTAAGTTATTTACTCATCTATCCCATATTGATTATTAGTGGCTGCTACACTGTATTGAATAGTTTGATATTGTTCATCTATTAACACTTATATTACAGAGCTGCCGAGCTCTGATCATCCTAGTAACTTCAGGTATTGCCTCTAACGGCTCCTTTGGTATAGGAAACTGCATTTCAGTAGTACTCTTGAGAAAGTGGCGTGGATAAGCTTATCAAATTTGTGAGGGACACCTTTTAAAGACCTCATGCCTTGATGTAATTCTTACATTGTGTGAAAATTCAAGTTATTAATGGGTTGAAAAGGCAAAAGATAAAATTATAAACCTTTCAATGTTCTAACAACCTACAGGCCTGGATGTTTTGTTTCCTAATTCAAATCCTATTGTAACTTTCACCTAGAATCACGACCTAGCCAAACTATGGCCTGAAAGCACAAATATGAAAGCGCCTTCAGGTAAATCAGATTTCCATTAGAGTCATTACTTGGCCCTCCTTCTGGGAGCCTTCATGTCACATTGCATCGCAGCCTCATTTCTGTTTGCTTATAAATCACATCACTGACAAACTGCTGTGTATCTGACATTCCCCACATCGGATCAGTGTACCCATTCATTACGGACCCAGCATCACAGGCATATTGTGACTTTCACAGTGATATACAAACAAGGATAGGATAAAAGAATTCAGGAGATACCCAGAAAGCTCCAGCAGATGCCATATAGTCTCCAGAAGGAACTGGAGGAGGTTGAAGGAGTCAGATTTTATTGTGCTCACAGTAATTTCCTGTGGATAACCAAAGCACAATGTGGGTGTAGTCTGGAGATGTCTGAGGACACCACAATAGAACTGCATCCTCTGCTGCAGCAGGACTGCCACTCTGAAGGAGTGGGTGATCATCCCATCCTGTTGGACATCAAGGTAACAGCAATGTTTAACTTCTAAATGACTAGATGTTCTAAGGATCCACAGGGGATCTGTGTAAAATCTCACTGACCTCAACCCACAAACATATTGAAAATGTGTGTGGGCTCAGTGGCTTCCCCCAGGTATACAGGTTACTATAGACTGTACCCACCTGGCTTGGGAGTGCCATGTGATAACCTAAATGAACTTATTAACAAAAAAGTGTTCCACTCAGGCAATGCTCATCTGTGATCATCACTACCACAGCTTAGAGCTCTGCGTCAGGAATCCTGGAAGCTGCCATCACTATATTCTTGGTAACACTCAAATTCTTGCCTCTTTCCAAAAACTGAATGCCTTACATCCATATCTGGAAAACAAGGACTATCCTGTCCAATGATTGATGATTCCTTTGAGGGAGCTGCTAACTGGGATGTAATGCAGACCATAGTGCGAGCTTCTCTTTCTCCAGAGCCACTGTGGAACAACAACAGGGCTCCTCTCGATGAGATTTCAGTAATTGGATCACTCCAGAGGAGCAGATCAAATGTGCCTCATTATCCTGGTATGCAGGGCTCTACACAACTGGAGTAGGCAAGGAGGTAATGCTGTGGATGCTGAGGAAATGAGAGAGTGGCAGCAATCCTCCAAGGAGGAAGCTGAGAACATTGACCAGGAGAAACATCACCTTCACCATGATACGGTAATGTAGCATCAGATGTAACAAGCTGAAGAGAATGTAACTGATAGCCACTTCCAAGAGGTTGGGTTATACCATTGTATGGCACTAAGGTAAGTTAACTTCGGAGTTTAATTCATTATCATGTATCTGGGAGCTGTATACTGAATTCTTCCATGACTAACATCACTTTTTGAGAGAAATCCTGACACAGATTGTTTTGACCCTCATATCATCATTTGGTCTTTTGCTTCTGCAGTTTCACAGTAACCATGCAATACCTAAGTACTCTTTCCTCCAAAGTCTAAAGTGTGGGGCCACCAGTACAATGCACCATAAGACAGAGTCTGGATGTTCATAGAATATAAGACATCACCCATCCTTAAATGAGTATGCGCTACCTGATAAAACACTTAGGTAGAATCATTTCCCCATAGAAGTGTACACTCATGAGTGTTACTTAGTTGCACACTGGGTGTGGCAGAAGTGAGTGGAGGCAAGAACTGGTTTCAAGGCTTTGACATTAACTTTGGCCTCAGTGATCTCCTCATTAAAGTGCTACGTTTTGGCTGCACTCATGAGCATGAGGGTTGAAGGATGCCTGAACTCTATTGCTCTCCAAGAAAATTCTCAAAATTGAACAATACCTCACCAATATAACCTCAGTCCTCTTTGGGATTTATAAAAAAGGTGCTGAACTCTTAATCCAGGCATAGCCACTTAACCAAATCCTACAGCCAAAATTGATCAGACATGTATTGATTGAAAGTGCCTACATTTACAGATCAGTGAGTGTCCTTACAATGAAGTGTCACCCATGACACCATTGTGCCTTCAGAGTCTTTTCTTGCCTGCCCATCAACGTGTATTGGTACAATCCCAAGTTCTGCAGTTGGCCTGGAAGGAGCTTGATCTCTAGTGGAATCTTTTGGCCTGGAAGATTTGGGTGGATAACCCCAGGGGTGTTTGTAGCCAGAGGATGCAAACATGCTGACAATATTCTGCCAGAGACAGGATTATTGTCCTTGGCTACAACTTGCATAGGGTTGGAGATTGAAGTCAGGGTGGAGATGGAAGGTCCCAGCATCTCTGGAATATCCTGAGAGGAAACTTCTGGCATTCCTGCTGAGGTTCATCCTCTATCTGGTGCCTATTGGTACCACTGTGTCTCCCTAACAGGAAGAGGCATCGGAAGTGGTCATGTCCCTCATACCCTTCTTGCCTTGCTGTCAATTCTGAACTGCATTGACTAAAGTGATGGAGTGCTGGTCTATGTGAATCTCTGGCAGACATTGAGCTTTCCATGGTGGGTATCAAACTGTCCATGGAGAAATCCAGAAGCACATACATACTGGAGCCAAACTCCTCTCACCTCCAGTCAGTTTCTGGGTGTCACAACCAAACTTGCCTGCTACTCTTGCACTTGCACAAAGGCATTAATGACGACAGGGGCTTGGACTCCAGGCCAGTGACCTGGAGTAACTCTTACTGAACTAGCTGTGAAGTTGTGCCATCAAATATGGTCATTAGAATATGTTCCTGAACCTAGTCTAGAAAGAAGATCCACTGAGGTTCTCTGTTCTGCTAAAGGCTGCAGGAGAAAACTTTATCAGTGCATCCTTGAAGGGGTCTGTGGATTCTTCCTCAGAGCTGGAGGAGGAGATGATGGGGAATGATTAGCCTCCTTGGGGCAGAGGTCATGCAAGTCCAACTGATGACCATGAAAGAATTGTCCATATTTATGCAATAGAATTAGAAGCTTGGGTGTGATAAGAATATAATCAGAAAGGTGGGATCGAGAGAGCAGTTTAGCATGATGAAGCTTACTTGGGTGATTCAACTAGGAAGTATTGACATCCCCATATGAACAAGGAGGAAGTGAGGACTGTAGATGCTGGAGATCAATGTCAAAGAGTGTGGTGCTGAAAAAGCTACAGTCAGTCAGGCAGCATCTGAGGAACAGGAGAGTTGACATTTCGAGCATTAGCTGCTCATCAGGAAGAGCTTATGCTCGAAACATCGAGTCGCCCGGTCCTCAGATGCTGCCTGACCGGCTGTGCTTTCCCAGCACCACACTCTTCAATCTCCAAGTGAACACTTAAAGTCCTCTGCTGCTATATCGAGAATCTTCACTTCTTAGGAGACACAATTGTCAGCTGTTGCCCATCTTTTTCCTCTCTGTCCTGTTGTAAAACATTTTCTCCTACAAAAGGAGGGATTGAGTGAGCTAAAAGTGGCTGGAAGAGATGTTCATGATGGTTCAGAAGCAGGTAAGGCAGCGAGGTGTTCCCAGGAAATGAATGGGAAGCACAAAGAGCAGAAGCATTAGTAGCATAGGACAATGAAATGGGTGAGAGCTTACCTTTCTGACTAATAATGGTACAGTGTAAGGGTCAGTTCCTGGTTTACAGTATTTCAGCTGGTGTGCAGTTGGGGTTTAAATATAGCATCTATAGCATGAACACAGGGATTCACAGCAGTGCTGAGTACTTCTGTCCTGCTCCTGCATGACTACACAAGAAGGATACCTTAGAGACAAAACAAGCTGACAAGTGATAAGTAAACATTCACACCACACAAATGTCAGACAATATCATCTCCAATAAGAGACAATCTAATCACCATCCCTTGATGTTCATTGGGGTGACCATTACTGAATATCCACTATCAACATCCTTAGGTTTACCATTGACCAGAAACTCAATTGGACTCACCACATAAATGCAGCGGCTACAAGAGCAGGTCAGAGGCTAGGAATACTGTGGCAAGTAACTCATCTGACTTCCCAAAGTCTGTCCACCATCTGCGAGGCACAAGTCAGGAGTGTGATGGAATACTCCCTACTTGTCTGAATGGGTGCAGCTCCAACAACATATAGTTCACTTGATTGGCAATACATCCACAAATATCCATCCCTCCACCACTGATGTTGAATAACAGCAGCGTGTAAAATGTACAAGATGCACTGCAGAAATTCACCAAAGAGCCTCAGATACACTTTCCAAACCCACAACAACTTCCATCTTGAAAGACAAGGACAGCAAATACATGGGAACACCACTATTGCAAGTTCCTCTCCAAGTCATTCATCATCCTGACTTGGAAATATATCACTATTCCTTCATTGTCTCTGGGTCAAAATCCTGGAATTCCCTCCCTAACCACATTCTGGGTCTACCTAGAGTATGTGGACTGCAATGGTCCAAGAAGTCAGCTCAACCACCACCTTTGCAAGGACAACTAGTAAATGGGCAATAAATGCATTAGATGCATGTCACACAAGTGAAGAAAAAAAAGAGGTGAGCAACAGAAGATTGCATTGGAAAAGTCACCATGGACCACAGAGGGAAACAGTCCACGAAACTCCCTGAAAATAACAGCCAAATCCAGGGAAAGTTCAGTGCAGAGCTTCTGCTTCATAGCTAATCTTAGAAGTGAATTTCATAGTCTTTCAACTCTTTTTGATAAAACAACATGTCATTTGTTCTAAGTTTCTTAATTTTGATCTAAATTTAGGCTGCTCATTTTTGACCACTCCGCTTTTGGAAATATTCTGTTTGTACTACCCTTTCCATGCTTTCATATTTGTAATCACTTAGAGTCATAGAGACGTACAGCATGGAAACAGACCCTTCAGTCCAACCCGTACATGCCGACCGATATCCCAACCCAATCTAGTCCCACCTGCCAGCACCCGGCCCATATCCCTCCAAACCCTTCCTATTCATATACCCATCCAAATGCCTCTTAAATGTTGCAATTGTACTAGCCCCCACCACATCCTCTGGCAGCTCATTCCATACACGTACCACCCCCTGCCTGAAAAAGTTGCCCCTTAGGTCTCTTTTATATCTTTCCCCTTTAACCCTAAACCTCTGCCCTCTAGTTCTGGACTCCCCCACCCCAGGGAAAAGACTTTGTCTATTTATCCTATCCATGCACTTCTGCTATATCTTCCTGTATTTCTACAAAGAGCCGATTCTTTGAGTCTTTATATTCTTTTGTCCTCTACTGAAAGCTTCAATAACCTTCCTAGAATGTGATTCACAAAACAGCTCACAGTCTTGTAACTGACTTAATTTTTGTATAAATTCAGGATTACCACTTTGCTTTTGCATTCCACATCTCTTGAGACAAAATCTGCAATTCTAGTCTCTTTTCAAATGGCTTTATCAACCTGTAGTGCAGCTTTAGTGTTGTGTGAACCTCTACCCCAAATGCCCTCTTCTCTTCCACAGCACCAAGCCTGCTTAAATTCAGCATACCATTATCGCTGCAGAGCCTCACAACTACTGACGTTCAGTTCCATCTGCCTCTTTTTGATAAATCCTCATCTGAACGTTATTCCCAATGAAGTGTCTTTTCTTCTCCCACAGCATTAGCTGTGTATCCTATTTTACTGTCATCTGGAAATCAAATGCATGCGTCAGTCGAAAGTAAAGATTTCAACTTTTTTAAAATTACGTTTTCAATTGAAATTGCAAAATGCCAATATTAACCAGTTAAGCAATTTGGAAGGCAGGATTGGAAGCAATCAAGTACCTTGCAAGAGAAGTAAGAAGGTCCAGGTTCAATCCCACCTGCCTCAGGTGCGTTTTCTAACAGGTCTAACCCGGTTGGGTTAAACTAAAAAGCTTGGAAGGTGAGAGGTGCTTAATAGCTTTTCTGAGCAGGTTGATTAGAAAATATCTAAAAGCTGTTAAACCAGTCAAACATTACTTACTTCCACTACTGCTGCTGCTAAGTATGAAGGCAAGTATTTTAGTTTGTTTTTTGTTTTCAAGATAGTATGTATAAGCTGCTATCTTTAAAAAGTTTAATTTTCCTCAGATTAACTTACTAAACTTTGTAGATTTATTTTGAAGACAATAAATCTGCACAGAAACCAATCACTTACAAACATTGGGTTCTGTGCAGATTCATTGCCTTCAAAACTAGTTACAGCCAATTGTTTTGAGATCAGCAGAATGAGAATCTTTTTGGTTTTAGTTAAATAATAGCTTTTCAACCAGAAAAAACACTCGCTCGAGGGTCAACTCAAAATGTTTGTTGGAGATAAAACCAATTCCTGCAGACTCTGTACCCCCCCACCCGACTCCACCATTGCAAAAATGAATTTCTTTCCTTCAAGATTCAGTAATTTTTAAATACATCCTTGCTTCATGATCATAGCTATGATATGCTTCCAATACTTCCTGATTTATACTTTGTCCTATAGGGAGGTAACTCTTTGGGTGCCTATAGACAACTCCCAACCATGACTTCTTTGCCATGCTATTACCTTTTACCACCAAACTTTTCCACATCAAAATCTTATGTCCTGACATCACTATTCGCCACTACACTGATACTTTATTAACAAACCTACCCCCCTCCTTTTCATTTGTGCCTATTCTTCTGGAATATTCTTAAATATTGAGTTGCTAGTCCGGATTACCCTGAAACAATATCTGTATAATAGCTACCAAGTGATATGCATTTGTTGCTGTTTGTGTTGTCAACTCATCTATCTTAATACAAATGCTGTATTTATTCAAATTAAATGCATTAAGATTTGATTTCTTACCATTAATACCTATTCTGCCTCTAATTTCTTCTGAACTTTTCTGGTTATATTTTCTACCCTCCTGTTAAAGTTTGATTATTGTTTGCCTGTTCAATACATATATCTCTGATCATTAATTTTGCTTTGATCTTTTCAACTTATCTTCAAGTATACCCTTTAATTAGATTAAAGCCCTGCCAACATCCCAAATCTCTGATGTCTAATTTTAAAAGCTGAAAGCAATGTAGAAGCACCATATTCTCAGCCATGACATTTTCTATAATCTTTAGCCAGTGTCATGAACATCAGAGAGCAATTAGACTTCCAAATGCTGTTAGTTTACATGAATGTGAATTTTTTTTCCTTTATTTGTATAATAATTATAGCACAAGATTAAAGCTCACAAGTAATATAGGAGTTTGCAATTCTATACTGTGTCAAAGATTAGGCTTTACATTAAATTAATGTGTGGCAGAAAGATATATTTTTCTATTGGTTTACCTTTGGAAGTAAGATTTGGAATTGTGGGTAAATTAGAATTTAAAACATCTAAAATAAATTGGTTTCTAATCACATTTTTGAAGTATTGAGTTTTTCATTTTCTCTCAAGTATGGAAATGCAAAAACACAAATTAACTGAACACATCAATTTAAATTTCCAAAGCAATTTCCACTTAAAATCCTGAATAAGATTTTCAGACCCTGTTGTCCACTTCAATTATTTCAACTGGATTCAGTTCTCAGAGCAATTTGTTTTTTTTTTCTCCTACAGTATTTCAAAGGCAGAACTTGAAAATTTCAAGTATGCATATGTCTTTCAAAATTATTTTTGCTAAACTTATCAATGATATGCAATATGCAGAAAATGATGAAAGCTTGAATGCCTGTTCATTTTTCTGTCAGCTTTGTATCCTTTATTGTCTTATAAGTGATTTCAGTTTATTGTGGAAAATTTCAGATGCAGAGAGCATGCTATATAAGTAGCCGCATTTTTGCAGTATGGCATGTTACATGACAGCAAACCCCACAATATTTCAAAGCAGATTTCACTGAAAAGGAAAATCGAGAGAAGTGTGAAATGGGCTGCTGACTTGCTGACCTGTTTCACATTAGTGCACAGAGTTAAGGTCTATCCCATAGAGTGTAAACTGGCTTAACTCTACCAGGTTGTTTCATTTTAAATGGTGTAATAGAGGCACAGCTACCATATCAGTTGAACTTAAATTAACTGCCAAGAAAATCAAACTTGTAATTCCATAAGAAAATGAGTGTTAAAAATCATTGTGGGCAATGTTTCCATCATGTTTAATTATGTCTTTGTGTGTTGTCATCCCATCTCAGTAAATGTATAAGATTATGAAACAAAATGCTTTATTGCTACTTTTGTTGAAATTGAGTTAAGTGAGCAGCAAATGATTCCTAGCTTGAAAATATAATAGTGACCCTTCTGCTGATGGTTTTGCTGTGCACATTACTCATTTCTGGTATTCTGTTTTTCATGACTTTCGTGGACCCTTCACTTTTACTTGGGGCTGTATTAAAGCCTTTGACAGAGTTTTGGGGTGGTGTGTATGGGATCTAAACATCACCATCACATACTCTACCAATAAACCTGTGTTAAAATTCGCCAGTGACTAATTGAATTTCCTCTCAAACACACTAGCTTAACTATACGATTTGGATGTTCTGCATATTCATTTTATATTTGCTCGGTAATTCTTTGTCAACTTGAATTGTCCTAAATTCCAAATCACCTTTTTTCCAATGCTTCTCATACATCATTGACTAATTATGTCCATTCCAATCAATTTGCTGAGCCTTCAGTTGCCATTGGAGGCACCTCACAGGGTTATTCACCACTTTTAACCCTCTTTCATCTAGACAGGTAAACCTGGTCTCTTGCCAATTCACTCTATTTGTTTAGCCTGCCAACCTGCTCCCACCAATTCCCTTGAGTTGTGTTTAGTCTGACCTTTATTAGCTCCTCTTCAGAGCACTGCCTGTCATCTTGCACTACAGGAACAACAGAGCTTCAAGGCCTCTGATTGACCTGCAGCTACGTTGGGACATTCTTCCTTGATTGGGCTGAAGTAAGTCTGACCCTTAGGCAAAATAAGCAGCTGCCAGATGTGAAATGATTGTGGAGCAGAAGCTGGTACCCTGCTTTCTCTTCACATGGTAGAGCAGGAATCCCCCATATGAAAAATCCCATCATTGTTTTCTCTTTCATTCTTCCTCACTTTGTTTTTTTACGTTCTCTCTTTCTGTATTAATATGTTTAGTACCTCCTCAGAATTCCACTTTTTCATTTATCCTCAACTCCAACTAACATTATTCTTCCTTTCCATTTCTTGAGTAGGTTGACATGGGAATCTACTGAAGCATAACACTCTTCCGCCATTAATGGATTCTTATCCTTTAGTGTTTTCATTCCCTTATGCTGAGATTATATTTCATTATATTACAATTATCAATTTTTTTTTTGGTTTGGAGCTGTGAACTGTGAGGTAAGAGCTGAAGATGGTGTTTGAATTGTGAGAAACAGCTTGTTCCAAAAAAAGAGGAGAATAAACAAATTGATGTTGTTTTTTGTGAGGCCAGGCCAGAAAGTTAATTGCATTTTCGTTTATTGTTCAAACTGCTCTGTGGACATTTCAATTCCAGTGAGGTATTGTATTTAAACAGATGGTAGATGTTTGAATATTAGTTTGGACAAAGTCGGAAATTGGTGCTAATCAATCTAACAAATAAAACTTTTGAGAAGAAACAGAGGAACCAAAGTTTGAACTGGTTTTGAACTTTGTTTTGATCAGAAAGATTCTGAATGTCAAAGTTACAAGATAGAGGTTTAATTAGTCCCTGGTTATCCTGCTATTATCAACGTGTTGCAAGTTCAGAGGACAGAATCTTAGTTATAAGAATTCAGTGAATATTATTCTAAGCCTACTGGTAGCTCTTTACATTGACTGGTATCTTCAGAAACCAAGCAAGATACAATCCTACATGCCTGTGTGACGACAGATCCTGAAAACTGCTTTAGTGAACTGACCAGTAATTTCATTTATTTTCCCTTTTGACTTATCCCCTAATGATTCCTGATGAAGGGCTTTTGTCTGAAAATCAATTTTCCTGCTCCTTGGATGCTGCCTGACCTGCATCACACTCTCGACTCCTATCCTCTAATTGTGACTGTTTGTCGAGCTGTCCTTTTGTGAGTGGGTGTTAGAATCAAAGAAGATTGTGCTTAAATCATGGACATTAATTAGATTACCTTGTTGTTTAATTTGGCTCTGTTCTACTGTATTATTAATAAATTTTTAATTCATGTTTTAAGCTATAAGCTTGGTGTTTCGTATCCGTCATTCACAAAGTCTAGTATTGGTTATTCAAAAAGTCTGGTTAGGAAGAATTGGGACAATTTTGAGGACCATTGAGTAATTTAATTTTACTGGGTTGTGAATACAGGGACAAGGAGGCTGATTAGATTTGGCTGGCTGTCTTCATGTTGTAACATCTTTTACATCCAAAAGTTAGAATAATCTGGTAAATACTTCCTATTTACCTCATTATTGATTTTTAAAAATGTATTCACTCACTGGATGTGGGCATTGCTGGCTAGACCAGCAGTAATTGCCCATCCCAAATTGCCCAGAGGACAGTTATGAATCAACCGCATTGCTGTGGGTCTAGAATCACTTGTAGACCAGACCATGTAAGGACAGCAGTTTCCTTCCCTAAAGAACATTAGTGAACTAGATGGGTTTTCCAGATTATTGACAATGGTTTTGTGGTCATTATTAGACTTATAATTCCAGATATTTTTCATTGAATTCAAATGCCTCCATCCTCTGTGATGGGATTTAAACCCAGGTCCCCAGAACTTTACTGTGTCTATGGATTAATCATCCAGCAATAATACTACTAGGCCATCACCTTCCTACTAACCTACTTTTTATTTATAACTTTAACTATTAACTTGAGACTGTCACCATAGTTTCAGAATTAAAATAAGTTTGACAGTCAACTACATGTAGCAAAATCAAATTTCCAGATCCTACCAAGGTAGTATTTATATTGATACTGGAATTCAGGATATAACAAGGCTTCCCAGGCAAGGAACATTTCATAAATATGCATTTCTAATCTCTTTCTAAAATAATGGATCATAGGTAGGCCAAACAAACTGCAGTAAATAGTACGGTGACTTAATATATCAAGAATAAACTTTTTTACTTTATGTACTTTGATGTATTTTAGTTCTTCTTTATACATGAGCTATTCATGTTGAGAAAGCCATGATGGGCATGCTGTGCCAAGATCAGGCCTGCTCATTCAACATTTAAGGAAGTCTCCAGCATCAGGAAACGGATCCTCTTACCCCATGACCTTTACCCTATAATCCCCCTCCCATCAGTACTTGCCTGTTTGTTGGATCCCTGCTCAATCTGAGACCTTGGGCGGGTGTATTGTGGCAATGCTGTGGTTTTAAGAGGTCTGTTATGTCCTGGTTTGTTTCAGAGAGAGATTGAAGGAGTGGCAAGCAGCGGATGAGAAGTTAAACAACTTGTGAGACCTTGGAGTATTTTTAAAAGTTGGAACAATAGAAGAGCCTGAATGGGTGTGGCCAAACTCTCACAGATAAAGGATTTTTAGTTAGCTTTCAGCAGTTGCAGTTGTGGACTTGAAGTGGGTGTTAATTTTACCTCTCTGAATTACAGCCAAAAGCTAATGGTCTGGTGGAATTATTATTGGACTGTTAGTCCAGAGACCCAGCTAATGTTCTGGAGACATGAGTTTGAATTCCACTGCATCATATAGTGGAATTTAAATTCAATTTTAAAAACATCTGGAATTAAAAGTCTAATGATAGACATGGATCCATAGTTGATAGACAGAAAAACCCATCTGGTTAACTAATGTCCTTTAGGGAAGGAAACTTCCATCTTTACCTGGTCTGGTCTACGTGTCACTCCAGACCCACAACAATCTGGTTGACTCTTAAATGCCCTCTGGGCAATTTAGGGTTGGGCAATAAATACTGCCTGGCCAGCGACACCCTCATTTCATGAGCAAAAATATACCTGAGTGTTCTCTTCCTAGGCCGCTGGATTGCAAGTGAGACAAAATGTGTTTGCTGAATTTTGCTAAAAGGTGTGTTTTTGGGATATTACTACATTGGAACAGTTAATTAGTAAAAGTTACTATATCTATTATTCTGTTAAGCTTTCCAATAGAGTTAAATTATTCTAAGTTCTTCTTTCTTGTGCTGTATATTAACCATAGTGTTTGAATAAATTGTGTTTTGCTTAACGCCAAGCAGTTTGACCAATCAAGTTGTATCTGGAACACTGCACTTCACATTTGCCTTTAAAATAAGGTAGTAAAAAAAAGTTAGAGTGTAGGCTACCTTCTTAAAATATTTTGATGGGTTCTGGTCTGGTCCATAACACTAGTGCTAGCAGTACTCACTGTCTTCCTGGTGGCATTGCTGAGTACAGAAGATTGCTGGTCCCTAACAATATTTCGGCATCCCCTGCCCCCTTGTCCCAATTCTTGATCACAAGGGAAGGCCAACTACTGGCCTGCAAATTGCTTTTGATTTGACAGGCCTTTTAAAAGAGACAGTGTATGGCTTTTCATTTGGTGGGTGAGCAACTTGCCTCCGTTAACATCAACCCTGTGTGCAGAATCTCATGGAGGTGATGCTGGGATCCAAGTTATCAGTGAGTCCCCTGCAAAACTTCTCTTAAGGAAACCGCTGCATCTTGTGCCACTCATGCATTGCCAAGGAATTGGTGGCTTAATCCAGGTGGAGGCAGAAAGGCTGTCACACAACTGTGCAATTAAGTGACCCTACTCCCAAACTCACTGTGGGAGATCTGGAGCAGTGGATTTGTAAGATGGTGAGGATATGTAAAGTGTAGTGTACTGACCACATCAACATTCATGTCTCAATACCAGCTCAAACTTTTAATTGAAAGTTTAATGTGCATATATTATGGACAGAGTTTAGATTAGAGTGGTGCTGAAAAAGCACAGCAGGTCAGGCAGCATCTGAGGAGCAGGAAAATCGACGTTTCGGGCAAAAGCCCTTCATCAGGCTCTATTCGGGCTTTTGCCCGAAACGTCGATTTTCCTGCTCCTCGGATGCTGCCTGACCTGCTGTGCTTTTCCAGCACCACTCTAATCTAAACTCTGGTTTCCAGCATCTGCAGTCCTTGTTTTTACCTATACATTATGGACAACTCATTCTAACAAATATACCATTAGCATCTTGAAGGAATATTGCCATATTATTGCAACAGAATCGATTCTTAAAGAATCATCATTGGCTTCCATGAGCACAAGTTCATGGACGTATAACAAATTGAACCTGTGGCATGGGATAGGTTCATATAGCGCACTTTTGCTGATGGTTGAATAGACTGATCCAGTAGAGGAATTATCTAACAATATGAACTGGTCACCAGGTGGCATCGCCAGTGGTTGCTTTCTTTATTGGTACCAGTTGTCAAGCCATTGGCCATCATAGTGACACACGCTAGCCCAAAGGTGTTGTCACCATTTTCTCTGTCCCAGATATGTCTCCAGGTACATGAATCAAGGTGTAGGTCCTTCATTTGTAAGCAACCTTATAGTTTATCTGGTTCTGGATATGTCACCATACAGAAATCGTAAGCGATACAATTGTCTGTCATCCTGTCAGTGTGCCTGAGCTATCTGCGAGGCTTCTATTTGACGAGTGCCAATATAATTGGGAGCTTTACCTTTGAGGTTCAGCTGCATTCCATAGTGTGCTGCAAGCAGAGATTAAAGTTTGTGAGCTTCTCTTTCCTTGAGAGCCAAGTCACATTGTTTCAATGACCATTGCACAAGGTACAGAGAACACAATCTCATGAATTTGAATCTTGGTCCTAAGAGACAGCTTGATTTTAGTCCATGCACATTTCATGTGTTGTCTAAAAAAAATACTGTTTTCCCATGTGTTTATCGAATTCTGCATCAAGAGACAGATTGCCTGTCAGCATGGACCCTAGGAAACAGAATTTTCTCACCACTTCCAAAGATGTTATTTGGTTTATCAGGGGCTGAGATGTCACACCATGTTCCAAGGAGAGGATTTTATCAAGGGGTTAAACAGCCCCAACAAAGAATTGTATGTTAAAATCGCTGAATGATTTTATGTAACTTTAATTGTTATTTGTTTTTCTTTTCTTAGCCCTGGATCCAACAAAAGACCCATGTCTGAAGATGAAATGCAGTCAACACAAAGTCTGCGTAACCCATGACTACCAAACAGCGCTTTGTGTTAATCGCAGACAGCTAATGCACAGGTGGGAAAGGATTTCTAACAGCTTGCATTTACAGGATGCACACTTAACATTGGAAATACACCTGCAGAGTGGTTTATAGATGAGATAATTGAAACTGAACACTCAGTAGGAAGAATAGTTGGAGTGGATTTAAACACCAAAATCAAAAAGAATGTCGTCAGTGGAATCAAATTGGTGCCAGGTCTCTCCTTCCTTGAACCCAATTGTGCTTTTTGGTCTGTAATATTACTGAGAAGAGAGCGATACCATACAGACAGTTTGTTCTTTTGAATCTGCTCTGCCTTTCAACGAGAGCATGGCTGATCAGCTTCAAATCCACCTTTCAATATTATCTTTATATCCTTGAATTTTCAAAATACCCTAAAATCTATTAACCTCTGATTTGAATTTACTCAAAACTCAGCATCCGCAATCTTGTGGATTGAAAATTGCAGAGACCCACAGTTCTCTTCTCAGTGCAAAATGGTGACTCTTCATTCTGAGATTGTGAGTTGAATTTTCATTTCACAATGCCTGCATGCACACAGACTGAAGAACAAGCAGGGGGAATGCTGGTCTGCATTTTCATACTTGCCTTCTGATTCCCACTGCCTGCCATTTCTCCTCGTTTGGGAAATGTGGCACTTTGCAACCCAGCATACACTTCAGTCCCCGACATAAATGTCTGCTCCAGGTTTTCCTGCCCAGAAGCCTGTTGGACACTGCCCAGTAAGTCAGTTTGTGAGCCTTGGCCGAAGCATCCTTTGGAGTCATGAACAGTTTGCCAATAAATTTAAAATTACTTTCTCATGACAACTGTCAAAATTTAATGGTTTTTAATGCCTTTTATATATTTTCAATGCAGTGATTGATCACAGGGTTTTGTCTTTAAAAGATAAGTGATAATTAAATTGATTTGAACTGTTGAAGGAAGGACTAAATGCATTCAAGGATAAAGGTATAGTTGCTTCAGTCCAAATAGACCATAGAGCTGCTCTCTCATTAGAGAGAGATAGACTGTGGTGGTTTTAACCTAAGGGTTACCTGCCATAGGTAAGGGGCAAGGTTGAGAAAGAGAGTTCTTTGCGACAACTTCAGTAAGGTGGGAATTGAATCCATGCTGCTAGCATCAGTGAACATTGAAAACCAGCCATCCAGCCAACGGAACTACTGATCCTCTAAATGCATTGGATTACTTTCTCCTGTGAATAAAGTATTTCCATAGTATGGAGAATCAAATATAAATACTTGGCTTCATTTTCACATTGGTTTAGTGTCCTAACATCTGCTAAGCCTTTGAAGCACATTTTCAGAATTTACTTTGTGCGTAAACTAGTCATAAAATAACACTGGCATGTCTTTGAAATGCTCATGAAATAAATAGGAAGCAATCAGATGTTCAAAATTCCTTTTTATCCTCTTATATTTACACAAAACTATTAATCAAACACAGGCAGTGAAAATCTTGTTGAAAACAAAACCAGCATCCTACTTGAGATTTCTTAAAATTGTCAAAATAAACAAACAGGTATTGAAAATCAACTTCAGTGACAGATAAACCTATTACAAACTGATACAACAGTTAGTTAAATAAAGTTAGCCAAGTTGTGTAAATGACCTCTTACAGGACAAATGTGTATCTTGGGGTTTGTCTTAGTATTCATAACGAGGCAATCTGATAACACAGATGCCTGATCAATTCAGCCTACTCTCGCTGATACAGATGCCTGATGGCCTCATTATGAATGGTTAACAGAGTTTCAAAACACATTAATGCCTTCAGCCCTGAAGTGGTCTGTTACAAGTCATTCAAATACTCAAAGTTGCTGTGACAATATGCATTCTTTCATACATGTTGCAATCTGGAGCTTTTGGTTAGTAATGCTACAAGGTACAGCTTTCTTTCTGTCATAGAACTGATGCCAGGAACCCCTCTTGCTCTTACCAACTGCAACTGACCTGTGTCGGATGGATTTGCAGATTGATAATGTTATAAAGTTGAAGGCATGTACTGTACTTTTAAGGGAGTTTGAATTTATGTTTATGCCTAAAATGTTGACTCTCCTGCTCCTCAGATGCTGCCTGACCTGCTATGATTTTCCAGTGCCACACTTTTTGGCTCTATCTCTGCAGCATACCCTATTCATCCTTTAACCTGACCTGACTAGCCCTCAGCCCAATCGTCTTTACCCACCCTACCCCTAATACACTTACCTACTCTCTGCAGCTTTTCAAACAAGCTTTTAGGACATTTAACTTATTTACCAGATAGGGGAGCTCCTGTCATAAACAAGGATGGGGTATGTCTTCTCCCAGTAATCTACATATCAAGAAGCAGTTACATTTTGGGTCCAGTTTGCATTTCTGCCCAAGATTTCTGACCCCACATTATCTAGAATGGATCTCCAAAGTGGCAGACAGCAGCAGGAATTGAAAGGTGATCTGACAGTGATTGCCACTTCTCAATGACTCAGGCCATTGTTTTCCATTTATTGTTTCATCTGCCGTTCCCCGTGAGCACTCTTCATCGCTCCTAACACTTCCTCACATCCCCAGCACCTTCCTATGCAATCATGGGGGCTGCAACATTTGCCCATGTATCACCTCCCTCCTCACTGTCCAAGGCTCCAAACACAAGTTTCAAGTGAAGCACCATTTAATTTGTACTTCTTTCAATCTATTACATTCTCTGACCATATTGCAGTCTTTTTTCTATTAGTGTGACCAAATGCAGATTAATTAATCACTTTGCAGCTCTTTAAAGCTTCCAGAACTCAATATTGAAGTCCAAAACTTCAGAGCTTCACAGTCTGACTGCATGATATCTATGCTTCATTTCTCTTACATTCTATCTACTCCTTTCTCTACATGCCCCCACGACCCTCCTGACCAAGGGCTTATATTGTTTTTGTGTCTTGTTACTTTGGTCTCAGCAGAGTGGACCCACTGTCTCCTTTTCCCACCTTCAATTACATCCATTTTGCAACACTATTTCTCTTTCACTGCAATTTGCAACCTCTTTGTTTTTGGCACTGTGTCTCCACACCATGTGTTCTGCTCACCCACCCACCCAGCTTCTGTCAAAATTATTTAAAAAATTCAACTTCATTCAGTTCTCAAGAAGCTTCATATCAGACTTTTTTTTTTAGATTAGATTACTTACAGTGTGGAAACAGGCCCTTCAGCCCAACAAGTCCATACCGACCCGCCGAAGCGCAACCCACCCATACCCCTACATTTACCCCTTTAACCTAACACTACGGGCAATTTAGCATGGCCAATTCACCTGACCTGCACATCTTTGTGACTGTGGGAGGAAACCGGAGCACCCGGAGGAAACCCACGCAGACACGGGGAGAATGTGCAAACTCCACACAGTCAGTCGCCTGAGTCGGGAATTGAACCCGGGTCTCTGGCGCTGTGAGGCAGCAGTGCTAACCACTGTGCCACCGTGCCGCCCATCTGTAACTTGAACCATTAACTCTGCTTTTCTCTCCACAAGTGCTGCCAGAGCTGCTGAGTTTCTCCAGCATGATCTGTGTTTATTCTAGCCATCCATGATCTTCCCTACTAGCCCAATCTGTAACTATCCCTCCGTAGTGTCTTGATCACTTACATTCCCATCTAGGTAAGAACAATGACTACATTCCCATCTAGCTCTTTCATTAGCAAATCTCAGTTTGTCACACTGAAATCTCTCATCTTGATTTTTCCTAATCAGTCTATTCAGGAATGTTACTATGCGCCTCCGGAGCAAATGAGATTTGAAAATAGGTCATCTTGCTCAGAGGTAAGGACATTATCACTGTGCCACAAGAGTCCTAGTTCTTGGATCTACATTTCTTTTTTCTTGGTCTTACATTTATGTTTTCCTCATGGACCTGTTCAGAGATGTTACTACCCACTACTGGAGCAGGTGGGACTTGAATACTGCCTCACCTGGTGCAGAGGCCACAAAAGCCCTTGATCTTAGATCGAGTTTTTTTCTGTTTTTTTTTTGTTTGATCATGCATCTAAGTTATTAATATCGATTGGAAATAGCTTAGCCCCAATTACTGATCCCTGCAGTTACATCCAGTTACAGAATCCAACCTGAACATGATCCAATTATTTACTGCTCTCTGTTTCCACTCTTGTTCTACTCCGAATTCTCAATTCATGCCAACTATTTGGAAATACAATTGAAACTCATGTGCTGGTTTCCCCTCATCTTGTTACAGCATCAAAAGTTTTAACAGATTTGTTAAACATGATCTCTCTTTCATAAATTTGTGTTGACATTACTTAATCACACTGAAGTTTCCTAAACTTGTTGTTACCATAATCCTAATAATAAATTCTAGAATTGACTCCTGTTTTCTGCCAACTGGCCTCCCATTTCAATAACTATTTCTCATTTACTCCAGTTTTAAAATTGTTTATGTTTGACACATTCTGATCCTTGGCAACTAAAAGTCTGGAAGATCAAAACCAATGCATCTGCTATCTTCAAAGTTATTTTTCTACATCCGTCCAAATTAAGGCAAATAAAACATAGATTCAGATTTTTGCATTCAAGATGAGAACATATTCAGCAAATTTTCCAAGAAAGAGTGACCCAGGTGGTTGGAGTTTCATTCTGGAATAATGAGCTTCCCTGGCAGGTTGTCTAGGTAACCTCTGAACTCTACTGAAGTTTAGTAAAGCAGTAATAACAGAAAACAATTTACTGTAGACCTCATTCCTCACACCACTGTGCATGCTAACCCTATGCACCCTCATGCTCTTCATGCCAACCTCTTTATGCCCACTCCAGGATTCTTTCTAGCCAATATGCCAACTTATGCTCTGCATCCACTATCCTCTGCCCATACCTACCTTGCAACTTTCCTAGTATCTAGCATGGGCAGACCTCAGACCCATGCAGAGGTAAGATAAAATGAAGTTCTGTCAGAGACTTCATGTATTGAAAACAAATTCTTATTCTGTTACTACATTTACACGCACTTAGTTAAATAAAGGACATGACAACAAACTTTTCATTCAAGTGAACAGAATAGCAAGTATTGAAATGCATTGTCCCACAACAAACAGTCTTTTAGATGTCAGGCAAATGGACAAATTGCAGGTACCCTACTATGATAATGGATGGTTGTAAAGTCAATCATGCAAAACTAATCCAATAATGGAAGCCTTCAAGATTGTATCAATGGACAGAGGAAAATAAAAATAGTCCAGATATGTTAAAGGCAAAGCTTCTAAATTCTTTCACAGCTTGACAGCTCCCTTTGTCAGGTTCTATTGACAAGTTTCTCGACAGCTCTCTTTGACAGGATCTCTTGACATTTTTGACAGATCCAATGGAATACCTTCCCTTTCAAGGACTACTCTGGCTATCTGAACAAATCCATTAAGTTCAGTCTGTTCTTACCAGGCCTAAGCAACACACTTTGGATTTCATATGCCAAAGCTACCAACATTCCACTTCATCTGAGGCATCTAATGATTCAAATGGCCAGCATGTGCTGTGAAACATGGATGACTGAAACACAGTCCATCTCCATAAAAATGGGAAGTGTCATTCTAAAGCCAGATCTTTGCCACTTCTGCTATTCTGGCATGAGAAAGAGATTCTCATAATGAAAATTTGGGATATAGTTCATCTTTATTGAAAATCTAGTTCTTTATTCCCAAATGATATCTGTGGCATTTAATATTCAGGCAAAAATGTAAAGCCAGTTTTTCTTCTAAAATTTCCTAATTCTTTTCTTAACAAGAAAGGACACTTTACAGAGATATTAGAGAAAGGGAGATATATGTCCTTGGGGATGCTTTTGCTAATGCTGTTGGGGAGGATTTAAACTTAATGTGGCAGGGGAATGGGAACCACATGAGGAAGTTAGTGGGCAGGAAGGAGGTAGTAACTAAAGCCTGTAAGGAACTAGATAATGAAGACAGTGTGACTAAGGGGAAGAGTAGGCATGGAGCAGGTGTTGCATTAGAGAGGATATCACAGTTGTGCTGAAAGAGGGCACTATGGAAGACTCGAGCAGTGAGGCAACATGGGCAGAGCTCAGAAATAAGAAGGGTACAGTAACAATTTTGGGATTGTGCTACAGGCCTCCGAATAGCAAACATGAAATAGAAGTACAAATATGTAGAGAGATCATAGAAAGATGTAGGAGCAACAGGTTGGTGGTGAAAGGAGATTTTAATTTTTCCAATATTGACTAGGGTTCATTTAATGTTTGAGGTCTGGATGGAATAGAATTTGTAAGGAGCATCCAGCAGGGTTTTCTAGAGCAGTATGTAAGTAGTCCAACTCAGGAAGGGGCCATACTGCACCTGGTATTAAGAAATGAGCCCGGCCAAGTGGTTGAAGTTTCAGTAGGGGATTACTTTAGGAATAATGATCACAATTTCATAAGTTTTAGAATACTCATGGACAAAGATGAGCGTGGTCTTAAAGGAAGAGTGATAAATTGGGGGAAGGCCAACTCTACCAAAATTCAGCAGGAGTTGGGGAATGTAGATTGGGAGCAGCTGTTTGAAAGGAAATCCATTTCAGTACGTGGGAGACTTTTAAAGAGAGGTTTATTAGAATGCAGGAGAGATATGTTCCTATGAAAATGAGGGATAGAAATGGCAAGATATGGGAACCATGGATGACAGGTGAAATTGTGAGACTAGCTAAGAGGAAAAAGGAAGCATAGTCCAGGCAACTGAAAAGAGGTGAAGCTTTGGAAGAATATCAGGAATGTAGGACCAATCTGAAATGAGGAATTAAGAGGGCTAAAAGGGACCATGACATAGAACATAGAACAGTACAGCACAGACCAGGCCCTTCAGCCCACGATGTTGTGCCGACCATTGATCCACATGTATGCACCCTCAAATTTCTGTGACCATATGCATGTCCAGCAGTCTCTTAAATGTCCCAAATGACCTTGCTTCCACAATTGCTGCTGGCAATGCATTCCATGCTCTCACAACTGTTTGTGTAAAGAACCCGCCTCTGACATCCCCTCTATACTTTCCTCCAACCAGCTTAAAACTATGACCCCTCATGTTAGTCATTTCTGCCCTGGGAAATAGTCTCTGACTA
>NC_057723.1:35524159-35573216 GCF_004010195.1 Chiloscyllium plagiosum
GGCCCTACTCTTTCTTTGACCATTCTCTTATTCCTCACATAAGTGTAAAATGCCTTTGTGTTCTCCCTAATCCGTTCTGCCAAGTCTTTCTCGTGCCCCCTCCTGGCTCTCCTTAGACCATTTTTGAGCTCCTTCCTCACCTGCCTGTAATCCTCGAGAGCTGAGCTTGACCCTAGCTTCCTCCACCTTATGTAAGCTACCTTCTTCCTTTTGACGAGAAGCTCCACCGCTCTCGTTATCCAACGTTCCTTTATCTTACCCCTTCGTGCCTGTCTTAGAGGGACATATTTATTCATCACTCGCAACAACTGTTCCTTAAACAGTGTCCACATGTCTATAGTGCCTTTACCATGGAACAATTGCTCCCAGTCCATGCTTCCTAACTCATGTCTAATCACATCATAGTTTCCTCTTTCCCAATTAAATACCCTCCCATTTTGCCTAATCCTCTCCTTCTTCATAGCTATGTAGAATGTGAGGCAGTCGTGGTCACTATCACCAAAGTGCTCTCCCACCACAAGATCTGATACCTGCCCCGGCTCGTTTCCGAGCACCAAGTCTAGAATGGCCTCTCCCCTCATCAGCCTGTCAATGTGCTGAGTTAGGAAACCCTCCTGAACACACCTTACAAAAACAGCTCCATTCAAATCTTCTGCTCGAAGGAGGTTCCAATCAATATTGGGAAAGTTAAAGTCACCCATTACAACATCCCTACTACGTCCACACTTTTCCAAAATCTGCCGACCTATGCTTTCTTCCATCTCCCTGCTGCTATTGGGGGGCCTGTAGTAAACCCCTAATGAAGTGACTGCTCCCTTGCTGTTCCTAATTTCCACCCATACTGACTCGGTAGGCAGATCTTCCTCGACAATGGAAGCTTCTGTAGCTGTGATACCCTCTCTGATTAGTAGTGCTACACCCCCTCCTCTTTTTCCTCCCTCCCTATTCTTTTTAAATGCTCTAAACCCTGGAACATCCAGCAACCATTCCTGCCCCTGAGAAACCTATGTCTCTGTTATGGCCACAACATCATAGCACCAGGTACTGATCCATGCTCTAAGTTCATCAGTAATGCAGAATTACATTTTTCTTCACTCAAAAACTGCATGAATCCATGTAAGCTTCTGTAAATCCATTTTTTTAGTTTAGAATTAGTCTGACCATTATGCCACAGACAGCCTCACACAGGGAGGCTAACGCCTTCAATACATTATCTGGGCCGACATGACACCAATTGTTAAAGTTCACTTGAGAATGTAACTTATAAAAAAGGTTTTGCAATTTATAAATGAAAGAACTGAAGAAAGTGAGGACTGCAGATGCTGGAGACCAGAGTTGAAAAATGTGGTGCTGGAAAAACACAACAGGCCAGGCAGCATCCGAGGAGCAGGAGAATCGACGTTTTGGGCATAAGCCCTTCGGGCATAAGAACTGAAGCCAAAATGGTCATTCTAAAAGATCAGAGACTTAACAAACAATCCAGGTCTTTTTCAATATATAATTTCAGTTACATCACACTGTGAACTTTTGCTATAAATTCCGTGTCTTACAACCTTATTCCCCACAATCACCTGATGAAGGAGCAGCGCTCGGAAAGCTAGTACTTCCAATTAAACCTGTTGGAATATAACCTGGTGTTGTGTGATTTTTAACTTGGTGCACCCCAGTCCAACACCTCCATTTCCAAATCGGGACCATAGTTGTTTGTGATATACTTAAATGATTTGGAGGAAGTTGTAGATTGCCTCAATAGCAAGTTTGCAGATGGCACTAAGATTAGTGAAGAAGCAGATAGTGAAGGGGATTGTCAGAGAATACAGCAGAATATAGATAGATTGGAGAGTTGGGCAGAGAAATAGCAGGTGGAGTTCAATCCGGACGAATGTCAGGTGATGCGTTTTGAAAGATGCAATTCCAGAGCGCGCTATACAGTAAATGGAAAAGTCCTGAGGAAACTTTATGTGCAGAGAGATCTGAGTGTTCAGGTCCATTGTTCCCTGAAGGTGGCAATGCAGGTCAGTAGAGTCGTCAAGAAGGCATACAGCATGCTTTCCTTCATCGGACAGTGTATTGAGTACAAGAGTTGACAGGTCATGTTAAGACTTTGGTTTGGTTACATTTGGAATTCTGTGTACAGTTCTGGTCGCCAAATTACCAAAAGGATGTGGATGCTTTGGAGAGGGTGCAGAGGAGGTTCACCAGGATGTTGCCTGGTATGGAGGGGGCTAGCTATGAGGAGAGGTTGAGTAGATTAGGATTATTTTCATTTGAAAGAAGAAGGTTGGGGGGTCCTGATTGAGGCATACAAAATCATGGGGGTGTGGACAGGATGGATAGCAAGAAAGTTTTTCCCAAAGTGGAGGCAATTACTAGGGGTCACGAGATCAATTACTAGGGATCATGAGTTCAAAGTGAGAGGAGAAAAGTTTAGACGAGATATACGTTGAAAGTTCTTTACACAGAGGGTGGTGGGTGTCTGGAATGTGTTGCCAGCGGTGGTGGTAGAGGCGGGAACGATAGGTTCATTCAAGATGTATCTAGACAGTTACATGAATGGGCAGGGAGCAAAGGGATACAGATCCTCAGAAAATAGGCAGCAGGTTGAGATAGAGGAATTAGATCATTGCAGTGCCAAGGGCCTGTGCCTATGCTGTAATGTTCTTTGTTCTTCCTTTGCTCTTTTTATATATCGCAATGTCTGAGCTTGGAAACAATTATCTTCCTATCTGCCCGCACGGTGTTCATTTGAGGAGCGATAAATATTGCAACAAAAGACCATAACCAAAATGAGGACATTTTTCAATTAGGCTTGATAATTATAACAAAAAGTTTTTAAAAATTATATTGTGTCTGAAATAAAATTGATTAACTTTAGTGATTTATCTTGCATTGAATTTGTTCTAGTTCTAGTTCAAAAATGAACAATATTTATGACAGCCTCATGTGGAGTAACAGCTGATGTAACTTCATAAATTCCATCTTGCATGTGTTCACTTTGATTCTGCCTCATTGCCAAATTGCAAACTTAATTCATTAAATATCAGTGTTAATGGCATATCTCCAAAGATTAAAATTTAAATTCACTCTGCGAATGCCATCAGCATTTATTGCCAGTTCCTAATTAGTCTGACATAACGCAGATGCTGGACATCAGAGTTGAAAAGTGTGGTGCTGGAAAAGCACAGCCGGTCAGGCAGCATCCGAGGAGCAGGAGAGTTGACGTTTCAGGCATAAGCTTGTGGGCTAAGTGGGTAGAGAGATAAATGGAAGGGGGTGGGGCTGGGGGAAGGTAGCTGAGAATGCATTGGTAGATGAAGGTAGGGGTGAAAATGATAGGTCAGAGAGGAGGGTATGGCAGATAGGTGGGAAGGAAGATGGACAGATAGGACAATTCAAGAGGGCGGTGCTGAGTTGGGAGGTTGGGACTGGGATAAAGTGAGGGGAGGGGAAATGGGGAATCTGGTGAAATCCACATCGATCCTGTGTGGTTGGAGGTTCCCAAGGCGGACAACTGACAGAGATTTACCTGCACTTCCACACACGCCATCTACTGAATCCATTGCTCCCGATGTGGTTTCCTGTACATTGGGGAGGCAGGACATCAACTTGCTGATTGGTTCAAAGAACATCTCAGGGACACACACTAAACAACCTCACTACCCCTTGGCCGAACACTCTAACTCCCCCTCCCACTCCGCCAAGGATATACAGATCCTAGGCTTCTTCCATCGCCAAACCCGAACCACCCGACGCCTGGAGGAAGAACACCTCATCTTCCATCTTGGGACCCTCCAACCTATAGGGATCATTGTGACTTTCACTAGTTTCCCCACTTCCCCTCTCTCCACCTTATCCCAGTCCCAACCTCTCACCTCGGCACTGTCCTCTTGAACGGTCCTACCTGTCCATCTTCCTTCCCATCTATCTGCTCCACCCTCCTCTCCGACCTATCATTTTCACCCCATCTTCGTCTACCTATCACATTCCCAACTACCTTCCCCCCATACCCCACTCCCCTCCCCTCCCATTTATGTCTCAGCTCCCGGCCCACAAGCCTCATTCCTGATGCCCGAAACATTGACTCACCTGCTCCTCGGATGCTGCCTGACCTGCTGTGCTTTTCCAGCACCACACTTTTCAACTGTGATATAACTGAGTATAATACTCACCCCCTTGACAGAGCAGTTAAGAGCCAACTATGTTTAGTGTGGGAATTGAGTTACTTAAAAAAACTAAGCTGGGAAAGGACAGCAGATTTACTTCCCAACAAGAGACTAGTGAAGCAATGGGAGTTTTACACCAATCTGACAGTTTTGTGGTCATATTGACTGATCTCATCTTATTATTTTCAGAATTCTTTTAAAGCTAAATTCAAGTTCCCAAACTCTCAGGTGGAATTTAATCTCATGTGCTCTGGATTGTACAACTAAGCTTCTGGACTCCTAGTCCAGTACCATAATTACTTCATTACCATTCCCAATTCTCAAAGCTAAAGCATAATTGCATATCTTTAACCACATTGGAATAAAATTGCTTTCTTCCATTCCCACTGTACCAATATGCAATTAGAACATAGAACATAGAAAAGTACAGCACAGAACAGGCTCTTTGGCCTATGATGTTGTGCCAAGGATTAATCCTAATGTAAAATAAAATAACTTAACCTACGCACCCTTCAACTCACTGCTATCCATGTGCATGTCCAGCAGTTGCTTAAATGTCCCTAATGACTCTGCTTCCACCACAATCGCTGGCAACGCATTCCATGCTTTCTCAACTCCCTGCATAAAGAACCTTCCTCTGACAACCCCTCGATACTTCCTCCTAAAATCTTAAAACTATGACCCCTCGTATCAGTCAATCCTGCCTGGGGAAAAGTCTCTAGCTATTGACTCTATCCATTCCTCTCATTATCTTGTATACCTCGATCAGGTCACCTCTCTTCCTCCTTCTCTCCAGAAAGAAAAGTCCGAACTTAGTCAACCTCTCCTCATAAGACAAGCCCTCCAGTCCAGGCAGCATCCTGGTAAACCTTCTTTGCACCCTTCCAAAGTCTCTGTATATTTCCTATAGTAGGGCGACCAGAACTGAACACAATATTCCAAGTGTGGTCTCACTTGGGACTTGTAGAGCTGCAGCAAAACCTCGTGGCTCTTAAGCTCGATCCCCCTGTTAATGAAAACCAAAGCACCATATGCTTTCTTAACAACCCTATCCACTTGGGTGGCAACTTTGAGGGATCTATGTACTTGAACACCAAGATCTCTCTGTTCCTCCACACTGCCAAGAATCCTGTCATTAATCCTATATTCAGCATTCGAGTTCAACCTTCCAAAATGCATCACTTCACATTTATCCAGGTTGAACTCGATTTGCCATTTCTCAGCCCAGCTCTGCTGTCTATGTCATGCTGCAGCCTGCAATAGCCCTCGATACTATCAATGACACCTCCAACTTTTGTGTCATCTGCATGTTTACTAACCCATCCCTCAACCTCCTCATCCAAGTCATTTATAAACACTACAAAGAGCAGAGGCCAAGAACAGAACCCTGCCGGACCCCACTCAACACTTCCAGGCAGAACTTTCCATCTACAACCACTCTCTGCCTTCTGTCAGCCAACTAATTCTGAATCCAGATAACCAAATCTCCCTGTATCCCATACTTCCTGACTTCATGAATGAGCCTACCATGGGGAACCTTATCAAATGCCTTGCTGAAGTCCATATGCACCACATCCACTACTCGACCTTCGTCGACCTGTCTTGTCACCTCTTCAGAGAACTCAATAAGATTTGTGAGGCATGACTTGCCCCTCACAAAGCCATGCTAACTGCTTTTAATCATGCTATGCTTTGCCAAATACTCATAAATCCTGTCCCTCAGAATTCTTTCCAAAACTTTGCTGTCCACAGACGTAAGACTGACTGGTCTGCATTTGCCAGGGATTTCCCTATTACCCTTCTTGAAAAGAGGAACAACATTCGCCTCCTTCCGATCCTCCAGTACAACTCCCGTGGAGAGTGAGGAGGCAAAGATCTTTGCCAGCGGCTTAATTACCTCCTTTCTCGCTTCCCAGAGCAGCCTAGGATAAATCTGGTCTGGCCCTGGGGACTTATCAATCTTAATGTTTTCCAAAATTTCCAGCACATCAACTGCATCAATCATGATCTGGTCAAGACTGTATCCCAGCTCCTCAAAGTTCTCATTCACAACAAGATCCCTTTCCTTACTGAAAACTGAAGCAAAAAACTCATTTAGGGCTTCCCCTATCTGCTCAGACTCCACACACAAGTTCCCTACGCTATCCCTGATCGGCCCTACCTTCTTCCTGAGCATTCTTTTATTCCTCACATATGAGTAAAATGCCTTTGGGTTCTCCCTAATCCTTCTTACCAAGTCTTTTTTATACCCCTCCTGGCTCTCCTCAGTCCATTTCTGAGCTCCTTTCCAGCAAGCCTGTAATCCTCTAAAGCTGTGCTAGATCCTTGCATCCTCCACCTTACGTAAGCTGCCTTCTTCCTTTTGATGAGAAGCTGCTCTGTTCTCGTTATCCAAGGTTCCTTAATCTTACCCCTTCTTGCCTGCCTCAGAGGAGCAAAATTATGCGTCAATCACAACAACTGCTCCTTAAACAGTCTCCACATGTCTGCTGTGCCCTTTCTGTGGAACAATTGATCCCAGTCTGTACTTCCCAACGCTTGTCCGTTAACATCATAATTTCCTTTTCCCCAATTAAATATCTTCCCTCGATAACTGCTCCTTTCCCTCTCCAAGGGTATGGTAAATGTGAGGCAGTTGTGATCACTGTCACCAAAGTGTTTTCCCACCAATCTGGCTCATTGCCGAGCACGAAATCCAAAATGGCCTCTCTCTCCTCGTCAGTCTGTCTACATACTGACAAACTCCTGAACGCACCTGACAAAAACGGCTCCATCCAAACCATCTGCGTAAGGAGGTTCCAGTCAATATTGGGAAAGTTGAAATCACTCATAACAACAAACGTGCTACATCTGGATTTTTCCAAAATCTGCCCGCTTATGAGTTCTTCAATCTCTCTACTGCTATTAGGGGGTCTGTAGAAACCCCTAATGAGGGAGCTGTTCCCTTACTGTTCCTAACTTCCACCCATACTGACTCAGTAGACAAACCTTCCTTAACTACCTTCGTTTCCGTAGCGGTGATGCACTGTCTGATTAGCAATGCTACACTCCCTCCTCTTTTTCCACCCTCCCTGTTCTTTTAAAATGTTCTAAACTCCGGAACAGCAAAGAGGGGACATGAAAAGTCCTTAGTTAGTAGGATTAGGGAAAACCCTAAGGCTTTCTATAGGTATGTCAGGAATAAAAGAATGACTAGGGTAGGAATAGGTCCAGTCAAGGATTGTAGTGGGAAGTTGTGTGTGGCTGAAGAGATTGGGGAGACACTAAATGAATACTCTTTGTCAGTATTCACTCAGGAACAGGACATTGTTGCCGATGTGAATACTGAGTCACAATTAATTAGAATGGATGGCTTTGAGGTATGTAGGGAAGAGGTGTTGGAAATTCTGGAAAGGGTGAAAATAGATAAGTCCCCTGGGCCTGATGGCATTTATCCTAGGATTCTCTGGGAAGCAAGGGAGGAGATTGCAGAGCCATTGGCCTTGATTTTTATGTCCTCGTTGTCTACAGGAATAGTGCCAGAAGACTGAAGGATAGCAAATCTGGTTCCCTTGTTCAAGAAGGGGAGTAGGGATAACCCTGGTAACTATAGGCCGGTGAGTCTCACTTCTGTTGTGGGCAAAGTCTTAGAGAGAATTGTAAGGGATAGGATTTATGAACGTCGGATAGGAATAATGTGATCAAGGATAGTCAGCATGGTTTTGTGAAGGGCAGATCGTGCCTCACAAACCTTATTGAATTCTTTGAAAAGGTGACGAAGGAGGTTGATGAGGGGAAAGCGGTAGATGTGGTATATATGGATTTTAGTAAGGCGTCTGATAAGGTTCCCCATGGTAGTTATCTCTATTCTTTACTTTTTGTTCATTAACCAATCCTCTATCCATGCTAATACATTACCCATAATGCCGTGCACCTTTACCTATACAACAGCCGTTTGTATAGTAGCTTGTCGATTACCTTCTGGAAATCCAAATACACTACATCCACGTATCCAATGTGCTCATCATGTGCTCAAATAATTCCAGTAAATGTGTTAAACACGACCTGCCTTTCATGAATCTATAGTCAATGGGACAATTTCTACCCAGATATCTCGCTACTACGCCCTTGAGAGATTCAAGCATATTCCCCATGACAGAAGTTAAGCTAACGGGTACGTTTTTAAAACTATGCTTGCAGCTTTCCAATCTCTCAGAACCATCCCAGAGTCCAGCAGGTTTTAATGAATTACCCCGAGCACGTTTACTATTTCCTCCCGTCATCTCTTCTAGTCCCCTGGGAAACATTCTATCAGGGCCATCCACCTTTCGGCTGTTAGCTTTCCCACTTTACTGAGAATGATTGATTCTCTGTCCTCATCTACCATTGCCTCCATAGGCCTGCAACAATGAGCGTACAGAGACAGTATGTTCCTGATAAGGGCAAGGCTGATAGGTGTATGGAGTGCTGCATGACCCGAGCTATTACAGCTATGTCAGCTATTACAAGGGGGCATAGCTTTAAGTTAAGGGGTGGTAGGTATAGGACAGGTGTTAGTGGTAGATTCTTTACTCGGATAGTCGTGAGTTCATGGAATGCCCTGCCAGTAGCAGTGGTGGACTCTCCCTCTTTATGGGCATTTAAACGGGCATTGGATAGGCATATGGAGGATAGTGGGCTAGTGTAGGTTAGGTGGGCTTGGATCGGTGCAACATCGAGGGCCAAAGGGCCTGTACTGCGCTGTATTTTTCTATGTTCTATGTTCTATGTTCTAACATTAAGCAACCATTCCTGCCCCTGTGAGACCCATGCCTCTGTTATGGCCACAACATCATATCCCAAGTACTGATCCATGCTCTAAGTTCGTCACTCTGATTTCTGACACTCCTTGCATTAAAGCAGACACACTTTAATCAATCCCTTTGTTTCACCGCATGAGAAACTTTCCCAATAGATTCACTACATCCTGTCACTGCCCCATCTGCAACTGCCCCCATTTTAGATATGTAGCTCTGATTCCTACCCTCGTGCCTCCAGAACCACACAAACAAATCTCCCATCCAGGACATTTGTGCCCCTTCAGTTCAGGTGTTTTCTTGATTCTCTTGAAAACTATTACTTCATTTTCTCTTAACTAAAATGATCAAAATCTTGCTAAGCTGTTATACCTCTCTCTGAAATTGCTGGAATATACTGACAAACCATTTAATTCTTCTCAAATTTTACACAGGGATAGAGTGACTCAGAAGTAAAATGGATCAGTCAGGAGTTTGAATACAGCAAAAGAATACTTGAACTCTAAAAGGTGCTTCATAACAATTTCATAACAATAAAAGTTACACACCTTAGTCTTTGTCATAGTGTTGTAATTTGACACGCTTAACCCTGATGAAATGCTTTTGTTTGACAAAGACACTTTGTGGAATCACTTGTTAATGTGCAGCTCACAAAGGTGAGAAATTGGCAAGCAGAACATCTCATTCCAGTTAACACCATCTCTCCTTCCCTCAATCCATACAAGGCGAAAAGCTAGATTAATAGGCACCTTCACATTTTATCAAAACAAAGTTCATCAAAAAAAGCTGCCTGTCAAGTTTTCTGATTCCGTTTCTAAATCTCTAAAGTAAGGCAGCACTATTAAAATAGGTAAGAATCCTCTTCCTGAAGGAATAGCCATTCCAAACAGTTTTGACTACCGTGCTGCAAAACTAGGTTTTCCATTGCCTGCCATAAAACATTGCCTGACTAATAAAAGAATAAATGCCTGAAAATCGTGTGGGTGTCTAAATCATGTAATTTGGAGTTAATTATAATACAATTAGTTGCACACTGTTAAGTACTTATGGAACCAGTACAAAACCAAATTGTAAAATGTGAATGGGATATTAAATGGGTAAAATGTGATGGTCTTTCTTCTTCTTACCAGTGATTTACTCTCACTTTAATTGGGCATGACCAATTGGAAAATTAACGCATGTGTAACGGATATTGTAATAATTTCCTGACAGGAAGTAATCCTATTCACACCGTGTTCTAATACTTGCACAGGTTGAATTTCTTGTGGCCACATTCAATGATTGAATTGTAATTGATTAAGACTTCTCATCTCCCGCTGTCTGTGTCTCAGTTCACGTCCTGGGGCCAAGTGTACGTCAGAAATCTCAATAGCTTCTGGTACACGATGTCCGAACAACAAGAAATAAGCTGTTTTCAGAAAGAAGAAGTGAGGAATTGGAAGTGAGTTCCACCTTTGATGAGGTAGGCCCAGGCCATTCCCTCCCCTCCCCTTTGCCAACTCTCTTAAAGCACACATGGTCTCTTGAATTCAGACCTCAGTACTTCACCAACTCTCAGCTGAGATCCCAGCCTTCGACCATACCTGGGTTTTCGGTGTACTGGTACCATGGAGCTGCCAGGGTTGCAACCATCTACTTATTTGGTACCCTGTAAAATTCATCCCCATGTGCTGCTTGTCAGACTTCTGCAAATCTCTTCTATTCATCAAACTAAATGTTGATAGCTGAAGAACTAAATACATTTAAATGTCACAATTGATTCTATGTGAATGTGATCCATGAAGAAACTATTACTGTAATTAGTTAAAGATTTTGTTGCCATTTTCAAATGATTGGATATAATCTATCAGCACTGATTATCAAAGAAGAAACTTAGCAGTGAATCATATGCACTAGAGCCGGGATATTTAAGACTTCATGTTGGGTAGCCTCATGACACGTGTTATTTAAGCCTTAAAATTATAGTCCTATCCTATAATTTTAAACATTATACTTATACGGACGCGCTGATACACAATTGTTGATGGTTTCATTTGTCCTTTAAGTGTAGCGAAGCTGTACTCCGGTCTTTAAAGAACAGATTTATGATTTTTTGTCTTGACATCTAACTTATGAAAGAAACCAGTTGCAACGTCCTCCTTACTTCTAGCCCTGCTTTTTGTCTTGACTCACCCCTGAGAAGAATTTGTTGTGCTTGCTACTGTACACGTTATAGGGGTTCTTTAGGGGCTTACATGATCTAGTGTCTGCAATGGTAACGACCTCTTGATCCAACTGTAGATTAACTAAGATGCGTTTATTATAAAACGTAAAGTCACCGTAGTCGCGGTGAACTCCTCAATCGTTAGAGGGAAACAAAGGGTGGTGAGTTTAACCTGAGAGTCACTTGATTGTAAAAGCAGGATCACCATGGTAACCTTAGCCAGGATGGGAATTGAACCCACACTATTGGCAAACCAGCCCTCTAGCCTAATGAGCGAACTGACATCCGTTCTGTGATTATTTTCAAATTATAGCATCTATTTTCCAACAGGGACTGTATGGAGAACTTAGCCTTAGGTCTGTCTCCCACCAAGATCCAACAGTATCTGTTGTGTGGCACTGTGGCACAGTGGTTAGCACTGCTGCCTCATAGTGCCACGGACCTGGGTTTGATTCCAGCCTTGGGCGACTATCTGGGTCGAGTTAGCAAATTCTCCCTGTGTCTGCATAGCTTTTCTCTGGGAGCTCCGATTTCTTCCCACAATCCAAAAGGTGTGCAGGTCAGGTGAATTGGCTATGGTAAATTACCCATTGTGTTCAGGGATGTGTAGGTTAGGAGCATTAGTTAGGGGAATGGGTCTGGATGGGTTACTCTTTGGAGGGTCAGTGTGGACTTGTTGGGCCAAAGGGCCTGTTTCTATACTGTAAGGAATCCCTACTTTCAGAACCTTTCAGAGAACACCTGTGGGACACCCGGACCAACCAACCCAACCACCCCGTGACTCAACACTTCAACCCCTCCTCCCACTCCACCAAGGACATGCAGGTCCTTGGACTCCTCCATCGCCAGACCATAGCAACACGACGGCTGGAGGAAGAGCGCCTCATCTTCCGCCTAGGAACCCTCCAACCACAAGGGATGAACTCAGATTTCTCCAGTTTCCTCATTTCCCCTCCCCCCACCTTGTCTCAGTCCCAACCTTCGAACTCAGCACCACCTTCCTAACCTGCAATCTGCTTCCTGACCTCTCCGCCCCCACTCCGGCCTATAACCCTCACCTTAACCTCCTTCCACCTATCGCATTTCCAACACCCCTCCCCCAAGTCCCTCCTCCCTACCTTTTATCTTAGTCTGCTGGACACACTTTCCTCATTCCTGAAGAAGGGCTCATGCCCGAAACGTCGATTCTCCTGCTCCTTGGATACTGCCTGACCTGCTGCGCTTTTCCAGCAACACATTTTCAGCTGTAAGGAATCCAATCTAGTACTTTACTGTCCCAGCAGAACCTTATGACATCATCATAAATGCTGGACCCATATACATTGGACTTCTCTTCCAATTCACTGACAACTACATTTTCAAAATCCCACCCCTGTAGCTTTTGACCGTCCACTCTCTGTGACATTTCTGCAGCTAGTAATCTGTTCAGGCTTAACTTTACCACCACCTTCAATGGCAGAATCCTATTGGAACCATTACTCTCTCTCATTATGGACATTCCCCAATCATCCCTGTTTTCTAAGTTCAAGGTACAGGAACTTGAATGGACGTAGGTTTATCCATTTCATGTCAAATCTGCCTCAGCCACGTTAAGCAGTGTCAGGTCCTGTTCTCACTAAAGCGGTTCATTATTCCAGGATTATCCAGGGATGTAAAGATAGCTTCCAGATCTTTTCTCTACTGCAAACCATCTTTGTAAACCTCTTTATCTCTTCCACTGCCGTCTCAAGTGTGAAAAACACCTAAACTTCTTTTTCACTAAGATTGAGACCATCGATCAGCTGCCTTAGCTGACTCCTTCCCTCCTCCTAGCCTGCTAAATTTTTAAAAATTCTTCTAAAAGTTCATAATGACCCGCTATGAACTCTCATCTATCTCTAGCTTCTCACCTATCTCCCTTATTTTCTCATCTTTTCCAAGAGGCATAACTCTTCCTTCTTGACTCTAATCCCATATTATTAACTGACCACTCCACTTCCCTTCCTGGTCCCATTGTCAGCTAATGTTATGAATTGTTCACTCTCAACCTGTATGGTCTCTCCTATAAATCTGACATCACCTCACCACCATGAAAATAAAACATTTGTCATAATCCCCCACCCACCCCATCATTGCAAATTACATCTTCTCTCCAAAATCCCCTTCCTTTTAACTCTTTGAATGTATTGTTGCTTCCTATGTGTGTGTGCATGTCTTTCCTCTGTGTCTGAATTCCTCCAATTATGTTTTCTCCCCTGCCCCAGTACCAATAATGAATTGTTATGAAAGTCACTATGATCATAGTAACCTATCTCTCCTGATTCTTAACACTCCACTAACTTTGGTCATAGCTGACCACATCAGCCTCCTCTAATGCTGCATCACTGTTGTTCAGGTGGAATAGCATTTGCCTGGTTTCATTCTTATGTATCCAGTCACTGGCAGAGAATTGCCCACAATAACTTCAGTTCCCAATCCCACACTATTCATTCTGATGTCCTCCGAGGATCTGTCCTTAGCCCTCTCCTATTTCTCAACTACATTCTACACTCCAATGGTGTCATCAAAGAGAACAGTGTTAGTTTCTGTGGGCAGAGTCTTATCAGGGCCTGAACAAGGTGGGCTACGTTAAGAATTTTATCAGGATCGATGGGAAGTCTGGTGAGATTATTCTCAGCATTGGAAGCATCTTACTGCATCATTTATATTTCTGCTTGGCAGTGAGTTGCCAATTAAAGGAGTCTAGAGCTTCTTAAACACTTTATCCACAGCACAACTCACCTCATGAATATTCAGCTTCCAACATCCCCAGATACACAAAATTAGGTGTCAGGAATCCTCGACATGGAAGTCATAGCAAGTACCCAGCAACTTCAGCTACTGTTGGCTGAGAAAAGCCTCCATCTTATTTAACACCAATCACTTTCTCAGGGCAATGATCCATGGGCACCAGTCACATGCACCCGTTTGTCTATAGACATTGGCATCAGATATTTGCCATCGCCTCAGGGTTCTCACCTACTGACAAGACACTGCAGGGCATGCCAACAACTAACATTGAAAGGCTGCTGCAAGGATACTTTGCACAAAGGGCTCGCAGGTTGGACAAGGCTACATCTCAGCACTACTCATTTGCTGCCTTATCACTCAGTTACCCAGTACCTACTTACGTGCCTTGCTTTCACTTGGCGTGTTTTGTCTTGCCTGTTAAAGCATTGGTGCATCAACCAGAACTTATCAACTGTCTGACGAGGGATACTCTGAAACATCAATCTAGCAGCTACAGTGCATGCCAGCTGCGTGCAAGCAAACACACTCCACGTATATTCAACCAAATGGCCATGTTGAAAAGTGGGTAGGGTCTAGCTCTCAGTAAAGTTAAGGGGGGGGTGGGGGGGCTGCTACCAGTTATGGGCACAGTCTGCACACGTCCAGGAACTAGGCCACGGTCATTTGTCCACCCAGACTGGTCATGGTCACGAGATATGTCTGACTACAATTCGGGGAGTGGACAATGGTCAGTCCTATAGGATCGACACTAGCAGGCGGCGGAATCACATATTGTCAGTCAGAAAGCTGCAAATCCAATGCTCTGGTGTCTGGCCAATCATATCCAGGGGCTGCTCATCAACGTACGTCAACGATCTGGGGTGAATATGGTCCTAGGGGTCCGTAAATTGATCATTGAGGAAGGTGCAAGGAGGGGCCTGTAGGGGGATGACAGCCAAAAGGTTTGGGGAGACAAGGCTGGGGCTGGGCGGAGGTTTGGGATGCAGAGGTATTATGGGGGTGAGAGCAAGGCTGATGACAGAGGTGTTAGAGGATCAGGGTTGACATCATTAAGGTGTAATGGTGGCCCATGTGGCAGGGAAGACAGTTGGATGCAAAGTTCAGTGTGGTGAGTCTCCACAGTGGGAGCGGGGGGATAACGGTAATTGGCTTAGGATAGTGCAAGGTAAAGAGGACTAGGGAAGGTGGTAAACAGGCATGATGTACTGTTGACGGGGTCCATCAGGACCTGTGTTCCTTGCCTTCACTTGCCATTTTCTAGATCCTGGCAAATAGTTGGGACAATGCCCAGGGTAGGTGTGGTGTCCAGAAATTTATTCCAACTAAATATCAGCAAGATTGAAACCATACTCCTCACATACCCCATTTAGTACCCACTGACTCCATTTCTCTTACTGGGAACTGTCTGAGATAGAAACTTGGTGTTATATTTGACCCTAAGATAATCCCGCAAACACATATCTGCATCATTACTCAGACCACCCATGACCCCACTGTGCCGGAGCTAGTTCAGTGCATCAATTGCTGAAACCCTGGATTTATTGCCTCTTGATTTGACAATGTCATTGCACCTCTGGTGGGCCTTTGATGTTCTACCCTTAGTAAACTTGAACTCATCCTTTTCAAAATCCCCGCATGCCCTCACCTCTCCGTACCCCTGTAACTAATTTCTATGGTCCCCATTCTTCCAAATCTCAACTGCCCTTCTTGCCTCTTGAGCATTCCAAACGTAATTGCTCCAGGTTTGGCAATAATGCCTTCAGCTGCCAAATTGTCGGCTCTTTCCTCCCTACACGTCTCCAACTCCCAGCCTGTACAAGACTCCTTTGAGGACGACAGAAAGGCAGCTCATTGTCATGAACTCAGATCATAATATTTTAAATGCATCAAACTTTAAAATTCCAAAGTCTGTTTTGGTTTCAAGGTGACTGATACAGCCAAATGACTGTGGCCTTTAATCCAATAACTGGAGAGAAATTGTGGAAGGTCATTCCTTTCGGTTTCAAAATTTCAAAGGGAGAAAATGTACTACAAACTGCATCTGGAATAGACTTTGATATCTCAGACTGTGAACGTGATGAGAAAGAAAGATTGCAGTTTAGGCAAGAGACATAGTTGCATTATCCCCCTTTCAAGAGTACTCAGGAATGGAGGTTACAAACAAAATTCAGCCCTTGTCTATGTATGTTAGTGGCCTGCCATTATAGTGCTGGCCTCCAACATATTGATTACAATCAAGCGTGTGAACATGGAATCTCTTGCTAATCCAAGAAAGCCAAGCTAAATTGGTACCTTTTAAAATATAAAGAAATCTCGGTCTGGGAGAACAGCATACCCAAGGAAAGACATCCCTTGTTGCAACCAGCAGAGAGGCTGGGTGAATAACCTACAGGATCTGGGAGTTTAACAGTTTAAGGAACTGTAACAAATAGGGAAACTGTGCTGGGGTGGTTGGAAAACTCTTTAGCCAGGCTTTTTGTCATCTGCTCTAGTATTGTTTATGTATTTATATACGTCTCTGAAATGTTGTTTGATAACATTCCAGTATTTGGATAACATCCCAAAGATAACATCCCTGTGCCTTGGAATATATTATTTCCTGATTGGCTGTTGGCTTGCGTACTTCAAATTCACATCATTTTGTGCATCTAATATGAAGTACAATTTTATCTTTTTTAGTAACTTCTTATTATTCCACCTATTTTCTATATCGTGTTACTGATTTTCTTTATTGAAAACATGCATTCTGCATAGGTGATAAATGTTGCCCCTTTGAACTGAACACATGTAAGGAGTGCAGTTGCTTTCCCGGAGAACCTATTAGCCAATCCTATTGTTGACCCTGTGTTTGTTGATAAGCTCAAATAGTGTGGCACCTTTAGGCACCCTTGAATAAATCTCCCGAGGTCATGAAAGTCACTATAAACACAAGTCATTTCCCATTAATCTCAAAAATTCTTGGGTGCAACCTACATTTGGTCTGCTATCTTCTTGATTCTCCACGTATGAAGCATGATGCCTTGATGTTTCAGTCTTGTGATAATGTGATTAAAGAATCTCTCTGGCCTGTTATGCCGATAATATATATGCATAGAGATTGGAATAAGCTGTTAATCATTTCCATTTTCCATATATATGTATCTAGATGAAAGAAATGAGAATGACTATATAATGCATTCTCTTTGCCTTTCACAATGAGCATATGGAGGCAACGTGAAATGACTATTACTCTTCCTGTCAGGCTGCACGACCCTTGTGAGCTAATGAAACTTGATGGATTACTGTTTGACCTAGCACTATTGACGAAGTATGAACAGCTTTCAAACTGATTAAGCAATTGCTTTCAACACACAACAGTAGCTTTGTGCGATCCAATTGTTCTGAAAATGATGGACTAAAAAACTAAAAGCTACAATCAATAACGTGTAACAGGAGAATACTTGGATGGTTCAAAGGATTCTGGATCCACCTGGATCCACCACAAACATTACTGCCAAGTTGTAATCATCTGGGAATTATTTCAGATTGGAGATGAATTGTATTGGCAATGTTAATGCAATTTAATCATATGAAATTCGTAATCTGAGTTTATTCCAAGGACATTTTCATGAAGATGATCAAGCACCACATCTTTTAAAGCACTGCAATTTGTGGCTAGTTGTTTTCATTGTAAATTATGAGTTCTGAACTGTGTCGCGCTGAAAAATTATGACATTTTAATGTTTTGAGTCATAAAAGATGACAATAGTTCCTTGCTGTAAATGTAGTACACAGCTCATTTACAGTGGTGGTTAGAGTCAAATTGAGATTTCAGGTAAAATAGGGTTAAAAGTAACTCATGCAAACATAATTCAATTCAACATTAAAGCTTAATTTTTTGCCTTTTTATTTCAGTACCTATCTAAATATTTATTTTATTGGGTAATCAGCATTTTTTAATGTGGTAGATCATCATTTAATAGCAATCTGTCCTGGCATGCATTTGTTTCAAATGCTAGATTTAATTTGTGTACAGAATTAGGGAGATGCTTTCAATATATAAATGCTATCTGCTAACTAGTTAGTGGGTAATGATTTTAGATTTGCTTTAAATAAGCTTAGTTACTTTATTTCACATAACTTGTCATCTTATTTTAATATCGTTTGAAGCAAAATCAAAGTTTGCTTACCATTATTGCAGACTGCTCTGTCATAACAACCACTCTTGAGACTAATTAAAGTTGAACATGTACATAGGGGAGAAAGAAGTCATGCACTTTTCAATAAACATTGCAACTATAGAACATATAGTTGAAGAAGAAGGAGTATCCAGGGAAGAGAAAAAAGTAAATTCCCAGAACAGGGAAGAAAGGTTTGGAACTGTAAAGATAAGATAGTAGGACCACCAGCTCTTTAAATTTAAATTTTCTGCAATTAATTCAATTGATTTTAAAATTAAAAACATTGTATTTTATAACATTTCTAACAAGTCTATTTTAAATTACGTGTTAAACAAGATATGAAAGTTTGGGATTCCTTTACTTCAGACATTGTAAACTGCTGTTTTAAAATGGTAAATGGAAGCATGTTATCAAGTTTTTAGAAATGTTCATCAGCACAGATGTAGCAAATATATGGAAATGGGTGGAAATTATTTCACATAAATAGGCCATTTAACCTAACTAGACCATGTCAACATTTATTTTCCAACAAGCAAATAGTTCAGATCATGTTATCTGGCCTCATCACAAAGCCCTTGTTCCCCTGTTTCCTTCAGCCACCCATCCAACCTCAAATCAAACACTGATATAGATTCTGTCTCAAACACTAACCCTGGAAATTAGGCCACATTCTTATCAGCACTGTGTAGTTTCTTTGCTCTCTAATCTAAATACCATAGAATTCCTATCTTGCGGAAAGGGGCCATTTGGTCATCAAATCTGCACCTACTTATCCTTTCCCTGTAACCCCACATTTACCATGACTAACCCATCTAACCTACACCTCTTTGGACTGTGGGAGGAAACCAGAGTACCCGGCAGAAACAGGGACAACATGCAAACTCAACACGGTCACCTAAGGTTGGAATCAAATCCAGGTTTCTGCTCCTGTGAGGCAGCAGTGCTAACCACTGAGCCACTGTGCCAGCATATATCCTATATTATGGATGTAAGTTTGCTTGCTGAGCTGCAAGGTTTTGCTGGAGCAAACTTACATCCAGAATGTCAATCTGAGCTACAAATCTTCTCAAAACTCGCTAACATCCTATCTCATGTCCTTCGGCTTATCTTTGGTGCTTCATTTCTAGACCCTCAGCTACTGGAGACAGTCTGCATTTGTTTATCCATATTTCCATAATTTTAAACACCATGTTCATATCACTACATACGTTCTTAAGAGAAACAAGTTCCATTTTGGATTTCTACTTCCTTTTGCAGGCAAAATCTTGGCAAAATGGATTATGCTACCTCTGAAAACTCAATATCTTTTCTGTAGTATGGAACCCATACAGCATGCAATCCACTAATACTTTGTTCAGTTTATAGTAAAATTGATAATTATTGATTGTTTTTATATGCCATGCCATATGTGATGATACCTACAATTTCAATGGCTTTTCTTTTAGCAGCCTTGCAAAATAGAGTGTAGCATTTAATTTATATCAACAAATCCCACTGCTGCTTTACTTGTATTCTGCATATTAATGCTTCCATTATATCTTCTGCAAAGAAGGTAAACCTCACAAATAACAGAATTTAATTCCATCTGCTTCTTTTAACCCATACTTAATCACTCTATAAAGTTTTCTTCTGAACAATCAATTGTACCACCCATAATCAATAAATTTAACACAGTGACTTCAGGCCTAGTTCTGATTCACGGTCTGTCTGATAAATAATCTAATTCTCCTCTGTTTTGAGCAGAGGATCCGGAGACATCCCCTGTTCTTGCGGATGACACTGCCATTTATTTGCAAAGGCCTTCCATTGATTGTGATTCTAGAGCTTCCTTCCTCCATCTTTGGGTTTTTATGACCAGCTTCATCCTTCACTCCAGTTGCCGTGTGTTTCTAAAATGTCTGCAAGCTCAAATACCTTTTAGGCACTAAATGCAAATGTTCACCAGGAACATGGTGGTATGACTGGATTAGTAATCCAGAGCCCCAGATCAATGCTGTTGAGGCATGGATTCAATTCTCACCACTGCAGCTGATGGAGTTTAAATTCCGTTAATAAAATCTCAAATTGAGAGCTGGTCTCAACAGTGGAGAGTGTGAAATTATAATTAATTGACATAAAAACTGAATAAGAAAGAAATCTGCCATTCTTGCCTGTTCTGATCTATGTGACCCCAGATCCAGAGCAATGTGGTTTATTCTTACATGCCCTTTGCAATGACCTATCAAGTCAAATAGTTCAATGGCAATTATAGCTGGACAATAATACCAAGAATTCCACATCCCATTAAAAAGTATGTACTGTTTGTGGATGCCTGGAAATATCCATGTGTTTGTCAATCTGGAAAAATACTAATTGTAAAATGACTTCAAAAAAGGCCAACTCAAAATGCAATATAAAACTCAAAAACATCCCTCAAAATTTACATTTTCATATCACCATTTGTTTGAGGTCACATCATTAAATAAACTCAATTTTTCGAGATGAGTTTTCAAAGATGTTCACCATATTTTGGGGTTAAATAACATAAACTGACTAAAAGCAATTCAAAAGCCATCGTCTGATTGTCACAAGCTTTTAACTTTGCTGAAGGGACTGAGTATATCTTTGCTGTTGAAGAACAGAAAATTTATAGTGGGCTAACATTTGGGAATAAACATGGCTTGATGGTGGACATGTTCAGTCATTTAAATGTCAACCGTCATGCATTGCTGCTTTTGTTTGGAGTGTAACTCTTGTCGTTATTGTAGCTGCACTGTTTGGTGTAATGTATGTCAACATTGAGTAAAGGTTAGAATTAATTTATTGCAGTATTTTGAATGTAGTTGTCTGTTTAAATTGCTTCCTTTGGTATTCTTTAATCTTTCTGTAATGGTCTTTCTAACCATGTCAGTTGCTGACTGGTACTTTGCTAGACATGTACATCATGGTCAACATAACTCATTAGCCTCTGCAGTTGCTGTTTTGATTTCTAGTTTTTGATATTTAATCTTCAAACACAACTGATCTGAAACTAACCATTAGGCTTTTCATCAGTGCAACCACAGGGACAATATTTGTATTTCTGAAGCATTTTACATCCATCTAACCATTTTACTTCAGAAAAACAATTGGTGGCAGCTAAAACTGTAGTAAAGTTTACACTGTTTTGTGCTTATTTACAGTGACACATTACATGTGTACAGCTCTTATCTCAAAAAGCATTGTTTTAGTTTGTGTCTAATTATATGAGCTCAATCTCACCACCTACATACAATCAAAAGATTATTCTACAACTGCCACTACAAATATTGGTGTTCTCTTTCAAATTTGCAGTAATAATTTATGTCGTATGCTTTGGGTTCTTGTGGTGCAGTGGTAGTGTCTTATCCCTGGGCCAGGAGACCAGGGTCAAGGTCCCACCTGCTCCAGAGGTGTGTAATAATGCCTCAGGATAGCTTGATCAGAAAATATGTACCTTGTGTGCTTCAATATTCAGTTTTAAATAGGTAACTCCATTAAAAAAGCCCTGATGGTGTCCCAACATCTGAGCCAGAAGTCTGGGTCGAGTCCCATCTGATCCTGAATTGTGTACTTTATGAACAGGTTGATTTGGAAAATATCTAGGTAACCTCATTAATTGAAAATATTATTCCAAAATTAGAAACAGGCTAAAATGATCAGAGTTAAGATATAATTCTTCCATATATACAACAAGTAAAAATGCCCTCAGGCACCATATTCCAAACATCTCACCACTGTGTGGATGTGTGGCATTGTGATCAACTCATTATGACTATTCACAGGATATAACTGTAAGTCCTGATGATAATGAAATGAATGGCATATTTGCTCAGTAGTTAGTAATGCTGCCTTACAGCACCAGGGACCTGAGTTCGATTCCACCCTCAGGTGACTCTGTGTGGAGTTTACACATTCTCTCCATGTCTCCTTGGGTTTCCTTCCACAGTCCAATGATGTGCAAGTTAGGTGGATTAGCCATGGAAAATGCAGGGTTACAGAGATATGGGGGGTGGTGTGGGCTTGAGTGAAATGCTTTTCAGAGGGTCATTGTGTACTCAATGGGCTGAAGGGCCTGCTTACGCACTGTAGTGATTCTAAGATTTGAATTAATGATTATTTCCTTTGGTTTTCAGTACTGTTCTGATTATCTTTCCTTTTTCTAATGATGTTTACCATCGATACCAATCCAGTCCAATTAAAATTCCTGACTTCTTTTGTCTGCACCAGATACAGCTGGCTGTTGGAATCATTTTTGAAGCTCTGCACTAACTTGAACAGTACATATTTCCATGCTAAGCTTTGGCTTTCATGCTTGCCGAAAAGTTAGTTGCAGTTTAACCTTGCAGATTTATATGGAATGAAGGATACATCTGTAGCAGAGATCATTACTATAGTTACCTTTTTAAACGGGAAGAATGGATGGCAATGGGCAAGGCAAATCTAGCTGACAGAAAGTTACATTTGTTGCATACTTTCTGAGGCATTGTTTGTTGTAAAGTTTTTATTCATCTACACTTTTCAGCTACTGGCATACTAAATAGAACTAAAATATCTCAAACCTTGAAAAGAGGGAACAGTAGTCGTGAACAGTAGTGTGCATAGTTGTGTATAGTAGAGGATATAGTTGTGTATAGTAGTTGTTTAATAGTTATGTACAGTGGTTGGGTAAAGTAGTGTGTATAGTAGTTGTGTAGCATTGGGTATAGCAGTGTATATATTTGTGTACAGCAGTTATGTACAGTAGTTGTGCATAGTAGTCGTGTATAGTAGTTGTGTGTAGTTGTGTATAGTAGTGTGTACACAGTAGTGGTGTACAGTAGTCATGTACAGTAGTTGTGTATAGTAGTGTGTACATGGTAGTTGTGTATAGTAATGTGTACACAGTATATGTATGTAGTAGTGTGTATAGTTGTGTACAGTAGTCACGTACAGTAGTTGTGTATTGTAGTTGTGTGTAGTACTGTGTACACAATAGTGTGTATAGTTGTGTAAAGTACTTAGCAGGTCTTCCTCTGCAATTTCTTTTGTACCAAATGCAAATACTGTCATTTTCTTTTCACATCTGCAAAGCATTAGTCAAAAGTCACCGAGTTATTGGAAAGCAGACAGTGTTTTTGATTTTGGTGGGAAAGTGCGGTTAATTGGTGAAGGGCTAAGAGTAGTGGCCAGTTAGCTGGGGTGATGGGAATGAAGGAAGTTTGTCAGATAAGTGGGCCACATCCTTGCCTGCAAGTGGTTCCCATTGAACAGGATTAAATCATCTGAATCTTCAAATCTATCCGCCTCTCCCAACTCACAACTCATCTGCATTTTTCATTCAACAATGAACATGGGGGAGATTTTTTAATTGGATGTTCACTGACATCACTCACCTGATGGCACTGGGTGAAATTCAGCCTCAGCCCCATGAGTATGGAAGGGCTATCGATTGTAAGTTTCAACTTGAATCAGCACCATACTGTGGCACAGATATCATGAGATTTAATGAAAAGTGTTAGGATTATGTGTGCAGAAGCATTCAAACATGTAGTGAATGTGCAACAGGTGACATTTTGTGGTGTTCAGGTTTGGACGATCTATCTTTTACCTCGTACTATTTGATCAATTTGGCATAATCCTTAAATTATGCTGTATTCACCCACAGCTGTCCCGAGGTTATGGTGATAGAGTATTGTACTTGACATCACCTCCTGCCAGGGATGCTGAACTGCACTTTATAGGGGTTTATGCACTGGGGTACCAGTCATGCATAAAGAACATAGAATTTTGCAGTGCAGTACAGGTCCTTCAGCCCTCAATTTTGTGCCGACCTGTGAAAGTAATCTGATGCCTATCTAGGTAAAAACAATGACTCCAGATGCTGGAAACCAGATTCTGGATTAGTGGTGCTAGAAGAGCATAGCAATTCAGGCAGCATCTGAGGCTCTCTGCTTCAGGCTCTCTGCCTTTATTCCTGATGAAGGGCTTTTGCCCGAAACATCGATTTTACTGCTCCTCGGATGCTGCCTGAACCGCTGTGTTCTTCCAGCATCACTAATCCAGAACCTGATGCCTATCTAACCTACACCATTCCATTATTATCCATATGCATATCCAATGCCCGTTTAAATGCCCTTAATGTTGGCAAGTCTACTACTGTTGCAGACAGGCCATTCCACACCCCTACTACTCTCTGAGTAAAAGAACTACCTCTGACATCTGTCCTAAATCTATCACCCCTCAATTTAAAGTTATGTCCCCTCGTATTAGCCTTCACCATCGAGGAAAAAGGCTCTCACTGTCCACACTATCTAACCCTCTGATTATCTTAAACGTCTCAATTAAGCCACCTCTCAACCTTCTTCTCTCCAATGAAAATAGCCTCAGTCCCCTCATCCTTTCCTTGTAAGACCTTTGTTCCACACCTGACAACATCCTAGTAAATCCCCTCTGAACCCTTTCCAAAGCTTCCACAACCTTCCTATAATGTGGTCACCAAAACTCCAGGTGCGGCCTTGCCAGTGTCTTGTACAGCTGAAGCGTGACCTTGTGGCTCCGAAACTCAATCCCCCTACCAATAAATGCCAACACACCATGTGCCTTCTTAACAAACCTATCAGTCTGGATGGCAACCTTCAGGGATTTATGTACCTGGATACCGAGATCTCTCTGTTCATCGACACTGCCAAGAATTTTACCATTAGCCCAGTACTCAGCATTCCTGTTACTTCTTCTGAAGTGAACTACCTCACACTTTTCGCATTGAACTTCATTTGCCACTTCTCAGCCCAGCTCTGCATCTTGTCTATGTTCTTCTGTAACCCACAACATCCTTCAGCACTATCCACAAGTCAGACTACCTTAGTGTCATCCACAAATTTACTAACCCATCCTTCTACGCCCACCTCCAGATCATTTATAAAAATGACAAACAGCAGTGGCCCAAAAACAGAACCTTGCGGCATACCACTGAGCTCCAGGATGAAAATTTCCAATCAACCACCACCCTCTGTCTTCTTTCAACTGGCCAATTTCTGATCCAAACCACTAAATTACCTTCAATCCAAAAACTCCTTATTTTGTGCTATAGCCTACCATGTGCGGAACATTATCAAATGCCTTACTGAAGTCCATATATGCCAATCAACCGCTTTACCTTCACCTACCTGTTTTGTCACCTTCTCAAATAACTCAATAAGGTTAGTTAGGTATGACCTACCCTTCACGAAACGTGTTGACTATCCCGAATCAAATTATTCCTTTCTAGTTGATTATAAATCTTATCCCTTATAGCCTTTTCCAACACCTTATCCACAACCGAAGTAAGGCTCACTGGCCTATAATTACCAGGGTTGTCCTGACTCCTCGTCTTAAACAAGGGAACAACATTTGCTATCCTCTGGTCTTCTGGCACTACTCCTATCGACAATGATGACATAAAGATCAAAACCAAAGGCTCTGCAATCTCTTCCCTGGCTTCCCAGAGAATCTGAGGATAAATCCCATCTGGCCCCGGGGTTTTATCTATTTTCAGACCTTCCAAAATTGTTAAAACCTCCTCTTTGTCAATATCAATCCCATCTAATATTGTAGCCTGTATCTTCGTATGCTCACTAATATTGTCCTTTTCCAAGGTGAATTTTGATGAAAAGTATTCATTAAGCACTTCCCCTATGTCCTCAGATTCCACACACAATTTTCCACAACTATCTTTGATTAGCCCTACTCTTATTCTAGTCATTTGTTTATTGCTGATATACCTATAGAGAAGGCCTTAGGTTTTTCCTTGATCCTATCCGCCAACAACTTCTCATGTCCCCTCCTGGCTCTTCTTAGCCCTCTCTTTAAATCTTTTCTGGCTAACTTATAACTCTCAACCCGCCCTAACTAAGCCTTCACACCTCATCTCACATAAGCCTTCCTCTTCCTCTTGACAAGAGCTTCAACTTCTTTAGTAAATCATGGTTCCCTCTCTCGACAACTATCTCCCTGCCTGATGAGTATATACTTATCAAGGATCTGCAGTAGCTGTTCCTTGAATAGGCTCCACATTTCAAGTGTATCTATCCCCTGCAGTTTACTTCCCCATCCTATGCATCCTAAATCTTGCGCTTCATAACTGTCTTTCCCCCAGTTATACCTTTTTTCCCCGCCCATTGCTATTGTAAACATAACCGGATTATGGTCACTATCGCCAAAGAGCTCACCTACCTCCAAATCTAACACTTGGCCGGGTTTATTCCCCAGTACCAAATCCAATATGGCATCGCCCCTTGTTGGCCTGTCTACATACTGTGTCAGAAAACCCTCCTATACACATTGAAGAAAAACTGACCCATCTAAACAACTTGAACTATTGTTTTCCCAGCCAATGTTGGGGAAGTTAAAGTCTCCCGTAACAACTACCATCTTACTCTCATTCCTATCGCGAATCACCTTTGCTGTGTTTTTCTCCACATCCCTGGCACAATTCAGAGGCCTATAGAAAACTCCCAACAGGGTGACCTCTCCTTTCCTGTTTCTAACCTCAGCCCAAACTACCTCAGTGGATGAGTCCTCAAACATTATCCCAACTGCTGTAATACTACCCTTGATTAACAATGCCACACACCCGCTTCTTTTATCATCTTCTCGGTTCTTGCTGAAACATCCAAATCCCAGAATCTGCAACAACCATTCCTGTTCCTCCTCCAGCCATGTCTCTGGAATGGCCACAACATCAAAATCCCAGATTCTAACCCATGCTGCAAGTTCACCCACCTTATTCCAGATGCTCCTGGCATTGAAGTACACACATTTCAAACTAACATCCAGATTGGTTAGAGGAGCGTATCCTTCTCACACCAACCTTAAACAACATCAAATCGTTAGTGCCATTCTAGCATTGGCCCGCAGACTAATTTGGACCTTCACAAAATGTGTACCAGTCTTTGCTTTTCCACTCTCACCACTCCCACCCCCTCCACTCCGCCCCACACTTCTGGAAAATCTGACAAACATTTAAAACTGTTTCCAATTCTTTTGAAGGCCAAGACTTTATGAAATCACACATGCTCCAATCAGTTAGTTTGAACAGATTATATGCATTTGTATTTTCTCAGCAGCCATTAAGAAGTTTTTATGCTCTCCATCAGGAAAGAATCTGTATTCTATATCTTTGCTGTTGGGTATCTCAATATTGTTTATACTTAGAATAACCTGATGTTTCAAAGCTCAGTCGAGGTACTGCAGTAATGATGCACACTGGCAAAAGGGAAAGCAGTTCTTCTGTTACTGCAACAGGAAGCAGCTCCAATATTTAATAGGATTGTGTAGTTTCTGCCTGGAATTTTAAATAGCTAAATTTTCCCTTATCTTCCAACGAGGAACTTCTCAGGGAACGATACGTGCAAACTAATCCCAGACCATAAACCACAGAGTATTGAATATGAATTCTTTCAGAAACCAAACCAAGCTCTTTTTAAAATTGAATTCAATTTAGTAGACTAATAAGCTACTACTAATTTTCATAACAATTATTTTTAATAAGTCTAATATTATAAATTAAGTCTAAATATTTTAACTGCAGACATTCCAGAATGTTCCTCACAGATGCCCAAGCTATTTTTAAATTAGTTTATGGAATAAAACTGTAGTGTGCTTCATAGCCAAGATACTTATTAAACAGCTTCCAAAATGGCAACATTAATAATGTGGTCAGAGATATGCGCAGATTTTCACTGAGTTGGAAACTTTCCAAGCTCGGCAAACCCATCTCCTTTAAAAGGGCCCCTACCTTCCATAGTTTTGTTCCAGAAAGACAAGTCTGGACAGAGATGAGGCTGCTACTGCTGGAGGCAATTCAGATGTTGCCAAGGAAGCAATTAGCTCTGTGTTGAGCTTGTTGAAGGTTGGTCTTAGTTGTCTGATGCTTCAGTCCAGACGTATAGAAGGCTTTTGCAAGGTTTGTGAAGGTTTGTTGCTCAGGTTGAGGTTTAAGGTGTAGGTTTGCTCGCTGAGCTGTAAGTTTGATATCCAGACGTTTCATTACCTGGCTAGGTAACATCATCAGTGGTGACCTCCAAATGAAGTGAAGCTGTTGTCTCCTGCTTTCTATTTATATGTTTGTCCTGGATGGGGTTCCTGGGGTTTGTGGTGATGTAATTTCCTGTTTGTTTTCTGAGGGGTTGATAGATGGCATCTAGATCTACATGTTTGTTTATGGCGTTGTGGTTGGAGTGCCAGGCCTCTCGGGATTCTCTGGTATGTCTTTGCTTAGACTGTCCCAGGATAGATGTGTTGTCCCAGTCGAAATGGTGTTTTTTTTCTTCCGTGTGTAGGGCTACGAGGGAGAGAGGGTTGTGTCTTTTTGTGGCTAGCTGGTGTTTGTGTATCCTGGTGGCTAACTTTCTTCCTGTTTGTCCTACGTAGTGTTTGTGGCAGTCCTTGCATGGAGTTTTGTGGACGACGTTGGTTTTGTCGATGGGTTGTACGGTTTTTTTTTATAGAAGGCTCTTACACCCCCTTGCCCTTGCCCCTCACCTCTAATTCTAGTTCCATGTACCCTCAACCACCTCCGCCACCTCCCCTCCTCCCCCCTCCCACCCCCAACATGCCGTATCCAGGCCTTCATCAAACACGTGCCAAAAAGTTAAATCTCATCAAGTGGTCAGTCTGTCATAAAAGCAGACATTTATACACTAAGCGAATACTGTATTCACTAAGTATTTCATTAAAATACAGCCAGTACTTTAATGGCATCTCAAAACTGCCAATAAAACATTAACTCAGCTGCATCTGTGTCCCATCAGCATAGATAGTTTTAAAGTTCTTTAACTCAAACAAACATCCATAATGAACTGGTCTCAGCTATAATGGCAACTCATAGGAGGCATTAAGAAAGTAGTTTATTGAAACTGCAGGAATAGATGGCTAATATATTTTTTACTAAGCTACACAGGATGACATTCCAGCAGTGGGAGTCTTCTTTTTCTTTCCAGCTGAAAGTTGCTTCCTGTTTGTCATTTATAAAAAACTGGGAATTCAAATAACTTCAGATCATGTCACTTAAACGTATCTGCACAACAGTATTTATACTTTATTCCTAAATTTGTGACTTCCACATTGTGGACTAAAGCCCTTGAAACAGCAAAAATGTGCAAACATTAAACATGAATTTAAAATCGTCTTGCTGAGATTGGGTTTCCCACTTGCGCAGTTCCCACCCTCCGCCTTTTCCAAGCTGGCAAGACTGGATGCATCAGCATCCTATATTTCTAAAAAGGTCAACATTTGTTCCAACTCCAGGAAAATTCAGCCCCAACTATGTGCAAGATGCAAGGGTGAATGAGAGTAGGTGCCACATCAGCTGAGACTCAGCAAGGCCACCCCTAAGATGTAATTCACACCAGAAAATTTGAACTAGATGTGGGCTAGTCTTCCATCCCACAGTGAGAGCTGCAATCTGATTCAGTAGCATTTGCACAAATCCCCAGCAGCACCAGAACTCCAAAGTAAGAAGTGGGTGCTGAGAGAACTGCAAGGAGGCCCAGGAAGAAAAACAAAGAATCCCAGGCTAAAGTAAGACTTTGGCTTTTAGGGCAGAAAGGAATTGGAGCCTTGGGATGGCCGAGGTAGATGGATGCAATGGAATATAGAGATACAGGTTTTGAAGGCTAGACTAAGAGCAGGTAAGGGAGATAATTTCTTGCGGGGGAGGGGGAGGGTGCCCAATGTATGCCCTCCCCTTTCTTTCCACATTTTCCACAAAGCTATTTCTGAATCCTGTGCCACCCAGCCTGGTTGGTATACTATTGGGGTCAATTGGCTTGGCAAGCTCAATTGCCAGTTTTTAAACAAAAAAAAAAGATGGGTGGGCTTTGGCACTCAGCCCCTTGCTGTACCTTAGGGACTGCTTCAGGGGTAAGTTGTAAGGCAGTGGGCTGGTGACGTGACAGATCTTTCTGCAATATCCAACCTCACACCCACAACTCCATCTGAAAACCACCTGGTAGGGGCCATTAAATTCGAGACCTCAGAAGTCAGATAGCATTCTGTATAGCTCCTTTGACAGTGCCAACTACCAAGTCAATTATTGGTATTTACTTCAAGGATTTCATCTGTATTATGGGACCAAATTGTAGTTCAAATATGAAAATTTTGAAGCTCTTCTTTGATCCAAGATGCCCATACATTAACTCCTTTCCTTTTGGGATTGCTTTAATGTCAAAGGTTGCCAGGTGACACAAACCTGTATTTCTTATTTTTCTTATTATTCAAGGAAGTTATAATTGATGCAAATCTTAAGAATCACTTTCAAACAATTGTAGATTCCAAAAGCTGTTTTAAATAATTCCAGATTTTATCATTGTGTTACGGTTGTGGTGTAAAGTCATCACAATTCTACATTTCGACAACCCTTTATAGATCGCAAGATATGGAATTATCCATTCCACAAAACTACCAGGCTTTCTCCAATAGGACAAAACGAGGTAAACTGAATCACCTTGCGTCAATCATGTGTGTGTCTAATGCCAGATATACCTGATAATAGGGGTTCCATGACCAATCGTGAATCATTGCTGTGCCAGGTGTATGATTTTTAACTGCAGTCTCATTGTGGAAAATCTGAAGAGAGTTAAAAAAGGTTTGGCACCCTCTGAAATAACTCCACAGAGACCAGTATCCCATTACCAAGCCACCCGTTAATTCCACATGAAGGGTTGTTGACTCTCATACAACTTTTCAGTCAACTCTCAGTGTACTAGAATCTCTGACATTTGTCTTTTTGATCTGTCAACCAGGGATCTCTGATTAGACCAGATTAAAAGCCTGAATCAGGGAACTCATATTCTATGAGGTCGACCTAGCTGACCTCATGGACACATTACACTTTCAGGAAGTAGCTACAAAAGTGAACCAGAAGAATAGACACTTCTATTGACCACATAATATTAGATTTATCCAATGGCAATCAAGTTAGTTAACTATGGCAAGATCTCAGTCTTTTCTCAAATTTGAATAAGTGTTTAGATCAATTCAAGTTATATTGTTCCCAAACTTGGGACACATTAGTTTCTATTCTGCCACTTTCAGTGTATGACTGAAATTACAATCCTGTAAAACTTTTGTCCATATTAGAGAAAGGCTTACGTTAAAACATGAAAAAGGGAAGATAACAAAAGCTACCAATGCCACATTCTGTGTCTGTGTGTTCTCCACTGCTGGTTGAGTCTCTTATATGAAGATTGCATTAAATGTTAATTTTATTAGCAAATATTTTGTACTGAATGCAGTCTACTTCACCAACATTTGAATGAAAAGTGAGCATAAAGTGGTGCAATGTCCAAAGATCCACATTTTGTTGATGACCGCAGGTGTGGACTTGGAGCAGGCTAGAATGTTTTGGGATGTTGGTTTGGGCTGATAGATCTGCTGTCTTCTAGTACTTTAATCATCACTTTGAAAGTCTCATTGTGCTTCGACTGGCACCCCGTTGGTGGTGGGTGGGGCCCTCACCACATGTCATGGCCATCAGGGATACCCTGGAGGTCTGTCTGACTGTTCAGGAGTCTCTCCTATGTAAATACTGTTGCCCACAAAGGGCCCCTGCAGAGGAAAGAGCCTCACCCACCTGGAAAGTGACCATCCCCCAACCTTGACCCACTATCATCCAATGAAGCTACTGCTCACGAACTGACTGTAACCCCAGTAATGGCCACTGCTTTCAGTGATGCTGCTCTCTCTGAAGCGCCACCAATCCTGTGATTGGTGGAAGATATTGGAGGTGGGCCAATCTATGTGTCAGGAAGTTGAGTGCCTGATGACAGTGAAATCTGACCATGTTTTATAGGGACAGCAGAAGCAGCTTGTCCCAGTTGGCAGAGGGACCGCCACATGTATGTAAAATGTATGCCACATTTACTAATTTAATATTATCATTTAACTGCTTTGAATGTGTACTTCCATGCTGTGTTACTGAAACCTCACCTTTGGAACATTTTCAGAAATGCGAAGTGAAGATTGAGAATAGCATGCATTTAGGCTTTGTCACTTCATATAATCAACTGCATTTTTTTATTTGCAGCCTCAGGCAGAAAAAGGACAGTCTTCTTCACAGACAGTGGAATGGAGGAGCCAATCTGGTCAATTGTAAGCCCTGTGCTGTGACGCACCCCAGTTCTGTCTGTGGTTCCGATGGCCACACTTATTCTTCTAAGGTAAAGTACTTACTGTGGAAACTTAGTAAAATGATTTACTTCTTCAGGGTTATATCTTAAATGCAACATGTTAAACATTTGCTCCACAAATGGTTTCAGTAATAGCTATTGTTTGACAGAGGGAAAAATAATTCCTTTTTAAAAATAAAACCATAAACCTCCTTAAATACAATTTCTGTTGAATAATTCATCAGAAAAAAAAAGCTTCACAAAATGTGAAAATGCAAATCTGTAGAATTATGGAAATCCCAAATCCTACATTGCAGACTGCATGAGAAGGGGGCATTGTTAATCTTTCCTCCAACAGCCATCTGTTTGAATGTAGTAACAACGGTAAGCTCATGTTCTCAAGATAACGTCAAAATGCATTAAGGAAGCTAATTCATCTGGCAGGAATTTGTAAGGAACCTCATTTATGCACTGCCATGGAGTCCCGTTCAAGCAAAAACCTACAAATGGACGAGACCAGCTTTGCAGATAGATAGGAATGTTATTACGTAATAATAGAATTATGGCCTTAGCAAAAGTTATGCAAATAGATTATTTGTTTTAATTCACACTGAACTCCTCAACACCAAGCATTCTTTTGAAAGCTCAGTTCAAAAGATTTATTAAATCTTTGGGTGTTTTAATATTTTATACAATTAGAGTGCATCGTATTTAATTGACAGTTTTTTTGAAAGCACATACCATCCTAAAGTAGTCTATAGAATTTTTACTTGGAATGTAGGCCAAATTACACATGCAGATCGCTAGTTATTTTGCTTTTTAGATATTTTCCATGAACAAGATCTGCACTGTACAATGTTTCATTATAGAGCAGAATCTTATAAGATGCTGAGCAATGTACACTTTGGCAAGCAATCTGGGAGAATCATATAAGGTCCAGTGAAGACTTTCTCAATGTTGAAAGTAACTTGTGAATTTTCAAACAGAGTTTCTGGCATTGAAACAAGATTCTCACTAGTGAGTGGCAAGTTGTCCACTAACGGGGATTATTGCTTATTAATGGCCTCATTAACTGCAAATCTCACCTCATGAATGTGCAACTTCCTATCCTACTACCTGCCGCTATAATGAGACATTGACAATTCACAACATGACAGGCAGAGCAAGTGCCTGGCGATTTCAGCTCTCCACTTGCTCCTCTTGGTCCTCCATCTTGGACACTCTGCACCAATACAGCAGCCACAGCATGGGGCCCCTGTGACCCCCATCCACAGACATTGGCCAACGTCCGTGTATTGTCATCGCACCTTTCCAGTATGTTCCTGCAGACTTTGGGCCATACCATCATGTTAGTGCTGCTGCAAGGGGATTTTATGTACAGGGACAGGCTCCCAGTTCATGGATTGGACCAGGCTGCATCTTAAGGCTGATCACTCATTCTTTTAGCACTCCCTCACTCAGAACCCACCTGGATACTCACAGCATCCCTGCATTTCCTTGTCTTTTTGCAGGATACACCCTCAGCTGGTGCTACCAGTCTCAGAGTCCTCCAGTATTGCCTTGTCATTTAGCAGGAGCTCCCCTTTCACAATTTGGCCTCGCTGTTTTCTAATTTATAGTTTACAAAGTTGAAGAGAGGGTGCCTCCAATTTAGTGTGCTCTCTTTCTCTCATCCATTTCACAGTGCCTGCTCCTTCACTGAACTGATAAAACAGCCTGCTTCTCCAATGAAGGGAGATCTTTTTGTCCTGTAGCTTTGGGACCCAACCACGGTCCTTAATTGCTCAGTGAGCCCACTCTCTGGCCTTGAATAGACTGGATTGGGGAATTCATCAATGGTTTACTGCTACCATTCCCCCACCCCGTCCCATGCTGCCTGCTGACCCCGATGTCAGGATTCCAAAGCCCACTGGAAAATTTGCCCCATGTGATATACTGTGGTCATCTTAAGAGTTACAAACGGTACATTTTTAGCATGCTCCAATTAAGTCAGGAACTGATTAGAATGTTTTGTTGTTACTTGTATGTTGCAGCAGAAACCACATACAAAGTGCAACAGAACAACACCAAATCTTTCTTCATTAAGTCAGGGCAGGTCTGTAAAGGCAATGTACTTTTATCAGGGTCAGAAAATTCCATATTTCGTACAGCTTCTGACCCACATCCATCCAGCAATAATAATAAGAAATTATATTCATGTACCTTAATATAATAAAATATTCAGAGGTGTTTAATAGGGATAATGTAAAATTAGGTATTGCAACATACAGGGTTATTGGAAAAGATGACCAAATGCTTTGTTGAAGTGTTCAAGGAGTATTTCAAAAGAAGAATGAAATCTAGTAAGGTAGAAATTTTAGCGATGGAATTCAGAAGTTGAGAAGCTGAAAGCCAGGCCACCAGTAGCAGAGCAATTAAAATTGAGGATACTTAAGAGACCTAAATAATTCAGAGATCTCAAAGGACAATTGGCTGGAAGAAATTATACAGAAAAAGAGGGGGAAGGTCATGGAAGGTTTTTAATTAAGGTTGAGAATTTTAAGTCAAGTTCTTGCTTGACTGGGAACCAGCATAGGTCAACAAGCAGAGGAGCGTTAGGTACATAGAACTTGTGAATAAGGACATAGACATTAGTATTTTGATTTTCCAGAGAGTAATCTGTGTCAAGTGAGTGAGGAATGCATCCTAATAGTCAAGTCAACAAGATGTAATGGCCAAAATGGGAGGTTTGGCAGTAGATTAAATGAAGTATGATTGAGATCAGGCAATGCGACAGAATTAAATGTGAGTTGGTGTTGACAGGGATATGTGATCTTCTCAAGACTGCATAAAGTTGTGAACAATCTGGTTTGATGTCAGACAGGGAGAAGATGGAGTCAGTAACTTGTGAACCAGTTCAGAGCTGAGACCCAAAGACAATGGCTCTAGTTATCCCAGTATTGTATTGATATTTTTCTGTTCAATCAGTACTGGAATTCAAATAAGCAGATTGATAAGTTAACAACAGTAAAAGGAGTTGAGAACAATGATGGTAAGGTAAAAGGGGATGTTGTCACTGTAAATGTGAAAACAAATGACATTGTTGAAGGGCCATATGCAAATGAGATCTTAAAATAAGAGACCAAATTAGGCCATTTGGCCTATCCAGTCTGATCCTCCATTCAGTCTTGGCTGCTATATTTTTCAACTACATTCTCCTGCTTTCTCTCTGTATTCCATGATCCTCTTACTAATCAAGAACATATTTATCGCTGACTTAATATGCTCAATGACTTGGCCTCAATACCCTTCTGGGGCAATGAGTTCCACAGATTGACTACCCTCTGGTTAAAGAAATTCCTCCTGCATTGGGGTTTGAGTTTGAGTTTGAGTTATTATTGTAACGTGTACCATGACATAGTGAAAAGTGTTGTTTTGCATGCTACACAGGCAGATCATACAATACAAAGCGTATCAGGGTAGCAGAATAGAGTGCAAGATGCAGTGTTACAGCTGCAAAGAAGGTGCAGAGAGAGAGAGACAGAGAGAGATAGAGAGAGAGATCAACAGTAACATTTGAGAAGTCCATGTTGGTTGCTTTCCCAAGACAGCGGGAAGTCTATATGGAGTCAATGGATACAAGGCTGGTTTGCGTGATGGACCAGGCTACATTTACAACTCTCTACAGTTTCTTGCAATCTTGGGAAGAGCGGTTGCCATACCACACTATGATGCATCCAAATAGGATGCTTTCTATGGTACATCAATAAAAATTGGTAAGAATCTTTGAGAAGACACCAAATTTCCTTAGCCTCCTGAAGTAGAAATGTTGTGCTTTCTTGACTGTCGTGTCACCATGGGTGAACCAGGACAGATCGTTACTCCCAGAAACTTGACGCTCTCGACTATCTCAACTTCAACATCACTGATGCAATCAGAGACATGCCCTCCATTCTGCTTCATGAAGTTAATGACCAGCTCCTTCATCACCTGACCAGAACGCCTCATAGCTGGACTCCAGTAGGACATGGCTCTTCCGGTTTATCCATTGTTCCCTCTTGGGGAACATTTGGATTAACTTCTTCAGTGGGCTGTCATCTACACAATTACTAATTAAGTCTATAATGGTAGTGACATACTTATCTCAGTTCTAAAGAATTGTCCCTTCACTCTGCTGCTGTGCCCTCAAGTCCTCGCTCTCCAACTAGTAGAAACATTTTCTCTACATCCACTCAATCCAAAATTCTCAATTTCTTATATGTTTCACGCAGATTCCCACTCATCCTTCTAAACTCCATCAAGTACAGACCCAGAGTCCTCAACCACTCCTCATATGACAAGCCCTTCATCCCCAGGATCATGCTTGTACACCTCCTCTTGTATTCCTCCCTCAAATGCCAGAACATCCTTCTGCTCACAAAATTCCAACTGCAGTCTGAGCAGAACCTTATACGGCCTCAGAAGTACATCTCTGCTCTTGCATTCCAGTTTTCTTGAAATGAAGACTAACATTGCATTTGCCTTCCTAACTGCCAAGAAAGACCTAAAGAAAGAGTTAAGAAGAGCCAGGAGGGGCAACATGAGGAGTCTTGGCTGTTAGGATCAAGGAAAACCCCAAGGCTTTCTATAGGTATATCAGGAATAAAAGAATGACTAGAGTAGGGTTAGGGCCAATCAAGGATAGTAGTGCGAAGTTGTGCGTGGAGTCAGAGGAGATAGGGGAAGTGCTGAATGAATAGTTTTTGTCAGTATTCACACTAGGAAAAGACAATGATGTCGAGGAGAATACTGAGATACAAGCTACTAGACAAGATAGGATTGAGGTTCACAAGGAGGAGGTGTTAGCAATTCTGGAAAGTGTAAAAATAGTTAAGTCCCCTGGGCTGGATGGAATTTATCCTAGGATTCTCTGGGAAGCCAGGGAGGAGATTGCTGAGCCTTTGGCTTTGATCTTTATGTTGTCATTGTCTACAGGAATAGTGCCAGAAGACTGGAGGATAGCAAATGTTGTTCCCATGTTAAGAAGGGGAGTAGAGACAACCCTGGTAATTAAAGATCAGTGAGCCTTACTTCAGTTGTGGATAAAGTGTTGGAAAAGGTTATAAGATATCGAGTCATAGAGATGTATAGCATGGAAACAGACCCTTCGGTCCAACCCGTCCATGCTGACCAGATACCCCCAACCCAACCTAGTCCCACCTGCCAGCACTCGGCCCATATCCCTCCAAACCCTTCCCATTAATATACCCATCCAGACACCTCTTAAATGTTGCAACTGTGCCAGCCTCCACCACTTCCTCTGGCAGCTCATTCCATACACGTACCACCCTCTGTGTGAAAAAGTTGCTGCTTTGGTCTCTTTTATGTTTTTCCCCTCTCACCCTAAACCTATGCCCTCTAGTTCTGGATTCCCCCACCCCAGGGAAAATACTTTGCCTATTTACCCTATTCATCCCCCTCATAATTTTGTAAACCTCTATAAGGTCACCCCTCAGCCTCCGACGCTCCAGGGAAAACAGCCCTAGCCTGTTCAGCCTCGCCCTATAGCTCAAATCCTTCAACCCTGGCAACATCCTCGTAAATCAGATAGGATTTATAATCATCTAGAAAGGAATAAGTTGATTAGGGATAGTCAACACGATTTTGTGAAGGTGGGTCATGCCTCACAAACTTTATTGAGTTCTTTGAGAAGGTGACCAAACAGGTGGATGAGGGGAAAGTGATTAATGTAGTGTATGTGGGTTTCAGTAAGGTGTTTGATAAGGTTCCCAACAGTAGGCTATTGCACAAAATATGGATGCCTGAGTTTGAGGGTGATTTAGTGGTTTGGATCAGAAATTGGCTAGCTGAAAGAAGACAGAGGATGGTGGTTGAAGAGAAATGTTTATCCTGGAGTTCAGTTACTAGTGGCGTACCGCAAGGATCTGTTTTAGGGCCACTGCTGTTTTATAAATAACCTGGATGAAAGCGTAGAAGGATGGATAAGTAAATTTGCAGATGACACTAAGTTAGATAGAGTTGTGAATAGTGCAGAAATGTGTTGTAGGTTACAGAGAGATATAGATAAGCTGCAGAGCTGGGCTGAGAGGTGGCAAATGGAGTTTAATGTAGAAAAGTGTGAGATGATTCACTTTGGAAGGAGCAACAGGAATGCAGTGTACTGGGCTAATGGTAAGATTATTGGTAGTGTAGATGAGCAGAGAGACCTTGGTTTCCATGTACATAGATCCCTGAAAGTTACCACCCAGGTTGATAAGTTTGTGAAGAAAGCGTATGGTTGTTAGCTTTCACTGGTGGAGGGATTGAGTTTCGGGGCCATGAGATCATGCCGCAGCTGTACAAAACTCTAGTGCTGCCGCACTTGGAGTACTGCCTACAGTACAGAACTGTACTGCCTACAGTTCTGGTCACCACATTACAGGAAGGATGTGGAATCTTTGGAAAGGATTCAGAGGAGATTTTCTAGGATGTTGCCTGGTATGGAGGGAAGGTCTTATGAGGAAAGGCAGAGGGACTTGAGGCTGTTTTTGTTGAAGAGAAGAAGGTTGAGAGGTGACTTAATTGAGACATACAAGATAATCAGAGGGTTAGATATGGTGGACAGTGAGAGCTTTTTCCTCAGATGGTGATGGCTAGCACAAAAGGGCATAGCTTTAAATTAAGGGGTGATAGATATAGGAGAGATGTCAGAGGTAGTTTCTTTACTCAGAGAGTAGTAGGGGCAAGGAACGCCCTGCCTTCAACAATAGTAGATTTGCCAACTTTGAAGCATTTAAATGGTTAGTGGATAGTCATATGAACAAAAATGGAATAGTGTAGGGTTAGATGGGCTTCAGATTGGTTTCACAGGATGGCACAACATCGAGGGCCAAAGGGCTTGTACTGCACTGTAATGTTCTATATTCTATGTTATATTTCAGAGCATCTTGAACTAGGACTCCAAAGTCCCTTTGTGCTTCAGAAGAAGGGTCACTGGACTCGAAACATTAACTCTGCCTTCTTGCCACTGATGCTGCAAAACCTGCTGAGTTTTACCAACAATTTCAGTTCTTATTGCACCCCCTCCCGAGTATTTTGTTCAAAGGTCTATCTTCACCTCTAGTTATGTGATTCATCAAGACTCTAGTCCCTGCATGACACACAGCTGCCTCTTTTCCCAGTGTTGGTGCTGCTGTCCCATGAATGCAGACCTATTTCTCCCACATCAAACTTTCAGAAATGCACTTTCCTGTTTAATCTTGTTCACCCTGTGCTAATTAACGCATGGCTCAAGTAGCTATTTGGAGATTATTAGCTTTTTGGTTCTGCTTTTAATTTATCCCCAAGCTGCTCATATTCCCTCCGCGGGACCTCTTTCCTCTTTCTATCCATATCATTGATTCTTACCTGGGCTACAGCAACTGGATCTTTGCCCTCCCACTCCAAGGTCTTCTGTGGCCTGGATGAGCTATACTGAACCCAGACACCAGGCATGCAACACAGCCTTTGGGACTCTTTGTTCTCCATAGAGAAAAGTATGTATTCCCCAACCAAAGTAGCCCCGATTAAAATTACATTTCTCTTTTCTAGCCTCCTCTTGAATGGCTCCCTGTGGCATGGTGCTATGGTCAGTTTGCTCATCCTCACCACCACCCCTACATTCGTCCACACAAGAAGCAAGAATCTCAAACCTTTTAAACAAGTTCAAGGAATGAAGTTCCTTCAAAACTGCCTCCTGGTTCCTTCTGGTTGCCTGACACATAGTCACATCTTTGTGTCCCTGACCACTGACCGAATTTGAGGTAGTTAATGTTAGAGGTGTGACTGCCTCCTGAAACACTGTATCCAGGTAACTCTCCCCCTACCTGATGTGTCGCAGTGTTTGAAGTTCAGACTACAGCTCATTAACTCTGAGCTGGAATACCTCAATAAACCAACTCTTGCTATAGGTTTCTATGCACCATAATGGGATCCATCAGCTCCCACATCATGCAGGTATGACACATTGCCCTCCATTACTATTTAATTACTTAGTTCTTAATGTGTTCTTTTATTTAAAATTTCCTATTGGTCTTTACATTTGTAATATGTAAATATTTCTTCTATTTGAAGGTAGCCTCTACTAGATGGTCAAATTAGCAGCTATTACCAATTAATGAACTTAAGGTTTATGTATAATGTCATGTTTTTTTGTCCTGGGGCCCCAATCCTGGGTTTCGATTTATCCTATTTAAAAAAACCTTACAAACTACGAGTCAAAAAGCATGCAAAAAAGGATCTATTCCTCTCTGAACTGAATTTCTAAGTTGCCTCCAAAATCCCTGAATTACATATTCACTCAGGCCACATCTCACTTCAGATATGGTCCCTCTCTCCTGACTGTGTAAAGCTTACAGATAAGCAGTAGGAAGGAGCCAAGGATTGATCCTTGGGGAACACCAGAGTTGATTTCGGAGTAGGAGGAGAAGACATTGCAGGCAATTCTCTGGCTACAGTTAGATAAGAATTGAATCATATGAATGCAGTCCCACATTGTGGATGACAGTGGGAAAGTGCGAGTGAAGGATATTGTGATTAACCACCCTACAGGATATAGACAGGTCAAGAAGGATGAGAAGCAAGAGATTACTTTGGTGTTATTGGCGTAGGAAATCAATAGTGAGTTTGATAAGATCGATTTTGTTACAGGTTTGGAAACCTGACTGGAGAGATTCAGAAAAGAAAGAGAAATATCTAGGAGACATTGAAAGATGTTTGTCTAGCATGAAATGTTGGAGGTAGAGCAATAATTTACAAGGATGCTGCAGTCAATGATGATAATGGCAAATATAAAGCAGAGAGAGAGAGAGAGACAGAGAGAGACAACACCTGAAGAGAGAGAGAACTTGAAAGATGTTCATATTACAGAAAAGGAAATGTTGGATGTCTTTAAATGCATAAAAGTGGATAAATCCCCAGGATCTGATCAAGTGTACACTAGGACTTTGTGGGAAGCTAGGGAATTGATTGCTGGGCCCCTTCCTGAGATACTTGTATCATTGATAGTCACAGGTGAGATGCCGGAAGACTGGAGGTTGGCAAACGTGGTGCCACTACTTAAGAAAGGTAGTACGGACAAGCCAGGGAACTACAGATCAATGAGCCTGACCTCAGTGGTGGGCAAGTTGTTGGAGGGAATCCTAAAGGACAGGATATACATGTATTTGGAAAGGCAAGGACTGATTAAGGATAGTCAACATGGCTTTGTGCGTGGGAAATTATGTCTCACAAACTTGATTGAGTTTTTTGAAGAAGTAATAAAAAGGATTGATGAGGGCAGAATTGTAGATGTGATCTATATGGACTTCAGTAAGGCATTTGACAAGGTTCCCCATGGGAGACTGGTTAGCAAGGTTATATCTCATGGAAAACAAGGAGAACTCATCATTTGGAATCAGAACTGGCTCAAAGGTAGAAGACAGAGGGTGGTGGTGGAGGGTTGTTTTTCAGACTGGAGCCTGTGACCAGTGGAGTGTCACAAGGATCGGTGCTGGGTCCACTACTTTTCCTCATTTACATAAATGATTTGGATGTGAGCATAAGAGGTACAGTTAGTAAGTTTGCAGATGACACCAAAATTGGAAGTGCAGTGGATAGCGAAGAGGGTTACCTCAGATTACAACAGGATCTGGTCCAGATGGGCCAATGGGCCGAGAAGTGGTAGATGGAGTTTAATTCAGATAATGCGAGATGCTGCATTTTGGGAAAGCAAGTCTTAGAAGGACTTATACACTTAATGGTAAGGTCCGAGGGAGCGTTGCTGAACAAAGAGACCTTGGAGTGCAGGTTCATAGCTTCTTATAAGTAGAGTCGCAGGTAGATAAGATAGTGAAGAAGACATTTGGTATGTTTTCCTTTATTGGTCAGAGTATTGAGTACAGGAGTTAGGAGGTCATATTGCGGCTGTACAGGACGTTGGTTAGGCCACTTTTGAAAATTGCATGCAATTCTGGTCTCCTTCCTATCAGAAAGATGTTGTGAAACTTGAAAGAGTTCAGAAGAGATTTACAAGGATGTTGCCAGGGTTGGAGGATTTGAGCTATCAGGAGAGGTTGAATAGGCTAGGGCTGTTTTCCCTGGAGCATCAGAGGCTGAGGGGTGACCTTATAGAGGTTTACAAAGTCAAGAGGAGCATGGATAGGATAAATAGACAAAGTCTTCTCCCTGGGGTGGGGGAGTCCAGAACTGGAGGGCACAGGTTTAGTGTGAGAGAGGAAAGATATAAAAGAGACCTAAGGGTCAACATTTTCACACAGAGGTTGGTACATGTATGGAATGAGCTGCCAGATGAGGTGATGGAGGCTGGTACAATTGCAGCATTTAAAAGGCATCTGGATGGGTATATGAATAGGAAGGGTTTGGAGGGATATAGGCCTTGTACTGGCAGGTGGGACTAGATTGGGTTGGGATATCTGGTTGGCATGCACGAGTTGGACCAAGGGGTCTGTTTCCGTGCTCTACATCTCTATGACTCTCTGACTCTATAACTGTTAACAGTATCAGCTAAAATGAGAACTAGGAGGCAAAGTCAGGTGGTCAGCAACTTAGTAGCATTAGGGCCAAGAGAGGAGGTGATGGATTTCATTGGATGGAGAGAGCATGAGATGATAAAGGAGAGAAACTGGAAACTCAGTGCAACTTCAGAGTTAGGGGTGGGAAAAATTAGAAGATGTTTGTTCTGGTAGATTTGGAAAAGTGGGAAATAAAAGATAAAGTTGATTGAATGGTCTTGATCTTGGACACAAAGAAGTGCAAAGTTTTGTTCAAGATGAGGTTGGAAAAGGTATGGGATACGGTTTAAGATGACAGATTGCAGTAGAGAAACAACGTTGTGGATAATCTTGTATTCGTGATTATCCTGGAATGTTGAGCAATTGGAGCAAATGTAATCGTGCTTCATTGTGTCCATTTTGAAACCTCTGAAAATCTTGGTCGAAAACATCAAGGTTAGTCCAGAGATCAGTTTAGTAGCATGTGAGATTGTATCCTACCAAGACTCAGCCATGGTACTGAAGAAAGAAACTGCTTACCATCTTAAAGTAGTTGCAGTAAGTAGTGGAAAGCATACCGAGGGGATTCAGCACTAGTACTGAGAGCTTGAGGAATCTAGCCTGTGCATTGTCATCTTGGCAGACAATAGAACCATTTAGATGTCATGGCCGTCGGCCAAGTCAGTATAGCAAATAATCTACAACTGGTTTACTGTCATTTTGCCACTGAATGGCAGGATCAACATTGCCCGCTCGTAGTTGTGCCTTCATTGTCTTGGTACCAATCTCTGGAATTCCTTCCATACACCCATGTGTTTCTCTATCTTACTTTCTTTCTTTAAGATGCTACTTAAAACCTATCTATTTGAGCAATATTTCTTTGTAACTCATTACATGACTCAGTGTCACACTTGTAATAGGCCTGCCAACACCTTGGGAAGTTGCATTATGTAATAGGTATTATATACATAGAAACTACTGTTTTTGTCAAAGTGAAATAAAATCTAAGTTGCATCAATTGAATCTCTGTGAGCATGAATGTTCTTAAACATAGTTGATTGACAGTGGATTAAGTGTAAAAACACACTAATACTGTTAAATTCCTGTAAATGGTTTTATTCATGATTTTATATCATTGCTTTTAAAGATTCTGAAGAACTCAAATTTCATCTCCAATCAGTTTATTTATCAAATTGTTGACCGTGCACCCTTCTTTAACTTGTATGTGAAATAGACTAAAGGTTGTCAGAGAGCAATTTGCAGCTGCTATGAATCAAATTAGTTTTCAGTTAACTTAATCAACCCAAGCATCTTGTCGGTTTGTGGGAACCCAATAGCTCTGAACTTCCGCTGGTCCATTCTTATCCAGGAATTAAAGAGACATATCTAATTATTACAAACATTTAGAACAAATTACTTCTGACAATGATTTTTTCTGTTGTTGGAAATTTTGTTTGAGTCCACAGAGTCCTTGGCAAGAAGTAATTTGGTTCTCTCCATGAAACTGTAGTGATGGGGTGTAACTGTATGTGTAGTAATTAGAGATAATTAAACATAGAACAACATTGGGAAATATTCAAAATTATTTTTAACCATGCAGGACAAATATATCCACTAACATAAAAGAAAAACACTCAATGCTGGTGAGACTCAATGGATTAATGAAGACATAAGGAAATAATTTAGAGTTATGAAAGAGGCTTACATTAAGTACATAGGTGGGTACATGTAAAGAGAGAATACAAAGAAATTAGGATCGATGTCAAAAGAAAGGGAAAGCAAAGGCAAACGAATAAATTAAGTTATCGAGGATCATAAAATAAAATAATAAAATATTTTACAGGCACCTCATAAAATGGAAGGCTGTGATGGTATCAGGGACATTAACAGACAGACAGCTGAATACCTCAGGTAACAAAAAGCAGACCTATTAAATAACAATTTTGATTTGGTATTTACCAGGGAGATGGAACTGGTAAACATGGCATTGAATTTACTTAAAATGGAAAGAAAAGGCTATGCATTTAATTAACTAATCAGACTCATAGAGGATAAACCACTTGTCCAGCTGGATTGCATCCACAGATTTTATAAACATTTGGAGGAGAGCAACAGAAATATTACTAAACATATTTAATAATTTGTTAGAAGAAGCCCAAAAATATACAAATATACTTCCTATTTAAAGGGAACAGTACAGGTCCAGGAAATAATAGACCAATTGTTTTTACATCAGTGGTTTAAAAAAAAAGAATTTAATTGCTATACTAAAGAAGAGAATAAAAGAATAATTTTAAAAATGAGTAGTTGGCATGGCTTTCAAAAAGTAAAAATCTTGCTTTACCAAACCCATTGAACTTTTGGAGTCAGTTTACGGAGATAGTAAACAACAATAATGCATTGGATGGAATTTATCCTGTGTTCAAAAAGCTTTTTACTAGGTCAGAGAATCTGGAGTCAAAAGATGAGTGACAAAATTGACAGCTAGGCTTCAAGACAGAAAGTGGGAGTAAAGGATGATTATTCAAACACAGATATTGGGTCTTAGTATTCCACCAAGATCCATGCTAGGGACACTGCTGTTCACAATTTAGAACATGGCTGATCTCATTTTGGCCTCAACTTCACTTTCCTGCCCAATCCCCTTAACCCTTTAACCTGTTGCTAATTAAAATCTATTTCATCTGTAAATTTATTTAGCGTACAAATGTCCATCTCATTCTGGATGGTGAATTCTACAGAATCTCGATTCTTTGAGCGAAATGTTCCTCATCTCTGTTTTAAATCTCCTATGCCTAGTGCAGGCCTAAACATCTCAAGCCCTCCTCATAGGACAAACCTTTCATTTCTGGAATTAATCTAGTAGATCGTCACAAATTACGTTTTTATCTATCACGTTGTAAGTTTGCTCACTGAGCTGGTAGATTTGTTCTCAACGTTTTGTCACCATGCTAGGTGGTATTATCAATGAGCCTCCAATGAAGTGCTGGAGTTCTGCCCCACTTGCTATTTATCTGTCTCAGTTTGTTGCAGTAGGTGATATCATTTCTGAGAGGTTGGTAAATGGGGTCCAAATCGATATTTTTGTTAATGAAGTTCTGGTTTGAATGCCAGGCCTCTGGGAAATCCCATGCGTGTCTCTGTGCATGTCCCAGGATGGATGTATTGTCCCATTTGAACTGGTGTCCCTCTTCGTCTGTGTGTTTGGATACCGGTGATAGTTGGTCATGTCTTTTGGTGGCTATCACTAGTGTCCATACACACAGACAAACAGTGACACCATTCAACTGGGACAATACAACCATCCTGGGACAGGCTAAACAAAGACACACACGGGAATTCCCAGAGGCCTGGCATTCAAACCAAAACTCCATTAACAAACTTATCGATTTGGGCCCCATTTACCAACCTCTCAGAAAAAGAACCGAAAGTGGTATCTCCCACCACAACAGACCAAGACAGATAAATAGCAAGCTGGACAGAACACCAGCACTTCACCAGAGGCTCACTGATGATGTTACTTGGCATGGTGACGGAACATCTGAGAACAAATCTACCAGTGGGCAAATTTACAACCTGAGCTACAAATCTTCTCCAAAAAAAACCTATGTTTGTATCGCCAGTAAATTTAATAACCATGCTTTCAGTCATTTATCTAAGCCATCTGTATAAATGGTAAAAAGCTGAGGCCTCAGAACTAACCCCTACAGTACACCATTCATGTCAATCAGTAGATGACTCATTTATGTACATTCTCCTTTTCCTATTAGCCAAACAATCTTCTACCCAGGTCAATATGTTATCTCCTAAGGGATGTGTTGAGCAGCCCAGCATCCATCTTGAATTTTTGTTTCCTATTGTCTGGATTAGAATAGGTGGTTATTTTTGACTGACCCAGACCCAATGGGCCAAATAGTCTTTTCTATGCTTTAGACCTCTAGACGTCTCTCTGGAAATGAGAGAGGTAGGTGTTTTGGGAGATGAACGCACAACTGTTGCTTTCAACTGGTGCAGATGGGGGCGTGTCCCGAATAAGTGAGTAGGCAGTGCAGAGGGCATGCAGTGTTAGTGCTGTTGGGAGTTGGGAGCAGGTGACAGAGAGTGAGGGAGGAATGTGCAGGCAATAGTGAGAATGGGATATGGATGCAGTAGCTTAGAAAGAGTGTGAAGTAACAGAGAGAAGAGGTGACACTTAGTCTGGTGGAATGGAGAAGGTCATTCACCGTTGCTGTGCATCTATCCACATGGTTAAGACTGCACAGATCCAGTGGCAACCTCAGATCAGATTGGCACAGTCAGGTTTAGGGGGTTTCTGTGTTACCTCTGGTGGAAGAAGACATCTCACGTCTGCATGACCCTGTCCAGCACAACCTCCATGTTTTTTGCCATTCTTCCCTGTTTCTATATTCTGTTCAATCATGTGACCAGCCGCCCATTCTTGTTTAACGATATACTTTTTCAATATGTTTGATGCTGTTCTTAACTTTTTTGTTAATTGCCGCTGGTGGGTCTTCCCTGTGGAATGGTGCTTTCTTGTGGTATTAGATCCATTCTGTGTATTCTGAAATATCCCCTTATGTGTCACTGCAAGTCCGTTGACCTATTTTGTAACTGAATTTGCTAGTTCATGTTAATGAGCTCTGCGTTAATACCCTCACGAATGCCCCATTTAAGTTTAAGACACTAGTCTTGGATACACTCCTCTATTGTTCAAACTAAATGTAGAATAAAATCATGTTAAGATTGTTTTTATCTCGTTATGTAGATCAAAATTTTGCATGAGAAATTTTCTGAGAAGCTTCCATTATTTCCTTCTTTATAGCCATTCTACTATGTGCTTACTGCTGGGGACCTGTAGTGAGTTTATGCACTTTTTGTTTCTCGAATCTGTCCAAGCACATCTACTTTCTATTTCTTGAATTTAGGTCATCCATCACGATTGTGCTCAAACCATCATTAATTAACATACATGTTATGTCTGTGATTGCATAACTATGTCTAAGTAATCACAATTGTATCATATTTGTTTATTTCTATTTGTGCTATTAGTTCAACTGTTTTAAGATCTTAAGACCTAAGAGGAGAAGTAGGCTATCAACCTAACAATTCTGTCCTGCCATTCAATGATTATGTGGCCGATCTGGTAATAATCAACTCCTTTCTGCCTTTTCCCTACAACACTTCATTACCTTACTGATTAAAAATAATCCTCAAATTTGAGTATAGATGAAGAACCAGCCTCGACAATCTTCTAATAAAGCATTCTACAGATTCACCACTTTCTGAGAAAAGAAATTCCTCCTTATTTCTGTCTTACATGTGTGACCGTTTGTCCTGACATTATGCCCTCTGGTCCTGGAGTTTCCTATAATGGAAACCAACCTCTCCACATTTGGCACTCAAATCCCCGAAGAATTGTATATCTTTCAATGAGGTCACCTCTGACACTTCTAAACTCCAATGAGTACAGGCCCAACCTGCTCAACCTCTCCACATAAAGCTGTCCCTCTCTCCAGTGTCAGCCAAGTGAACCTTCTCTGCACCGTCTCCAATGCCAATATATCCTTACCTAGGTAAGGGACCTAAAACTGCTGATAGTATTCCATCTGTGATCAACTAGTGCCTTCCATTGTTTTGCAAATCCCTCCTACCTTTATTCTCCATTCCTTTAGAAATAAAGGCCAACATTCCATTTGCCTTCCCTATTACCCACGAAACTTTGATGCTAGCTTTTTGTGATTCATGCACAAGGTCTCCCAATTCCCTTTGTTCTGCAGCTTTCTGCAATCCTTTTCCATTAAGTAAAATTTAGCTGCGCTATTCTTCCTGCCAAAGCGCAAAACTCCACAGTTTTCAACGTTGCAAACCATATGCCAGTTTTTTGGCCATTCATTTCCCTCTGTAGATGTTCTGTGCTCCAGTTATTTTTGTGTCATCTGCGAACATAGCTATAGTACACTCACTTTCTTCATTCAAGTTATTGATACAGAGGAACCTCGATTATCTGAACGAGATAGGCAGGCAGTGTTTCGTTCAGATAATTGATTATTCGGTTAATTGATTCAATGCCTCTCCTCCAGGGCTCTGAGTTTTCTGAAGTTTCCTTTTTCCTCTCTCTGCCTGCCTTGCTCCCTCTCTCTGTCTCAGGGTTTGTTTCTGAGCACACACGCACTTGTGTATAAGGGACCTGCAGCATTGCTGAAGCTCCCCCCCCCCCACCATCAGTTCAATGGGATTGACACAGCGAGCACTTGCTAAGTGCCCTCCCCATTCAGGAGACTAGGCAGCAGCACACCGGGCGCAAGCCCCCATCAGCCCCCACTCCCACTCAGGTCTGCTCTCACCTCCATCCCTCATCCAACCCCCAACCCTGT
>NC_057723.1:35573301-35640918 GCF_004010195.1 Chiloscyllium plagiosum
ACCCCACACCTCCATCCGCTCCCACTCCCACCCCCATCCACTGTCTGCCTCCCCGTCTGTGCCCCCACCCTCCCCACCCAGGATCTGTCCCTCCATCTGTGCAGAATCATGTGCAACAGCAATTTTCAGAACTGGAATCATGCTTATCATTATGTGCAGGAACTCAGAATGGCTGCACATGCATACAGCTGCACAGGTGAGAGAGAACACTGCTTACCACTAATCTTTGCCACTTTGCATGTTTTTCTTTCAATTTGATGCTCTCCTTAAACTTCCCTGATTAACTACAGTTAGTTTGTTCCCTAAGAGTCATTCTTCTGCACTGGGCTATATCTTTGCTATGAACCATGGACTATTTTCTTAAACATCTATCATTGTTCCTCAACTGTCTTTGCTGCTAAACGTCTTTCCCAGTACACCCCAAGCAGCTTTGCTCTCATTCCTTTGTAATTACCTGTATTTAAGTTTAACACAGCTGTTTCTGAACCAACTTCCACCCTCTCAAACTGAATGCTAAATTCTACCACATTATGGTCACTGTTTCCTCAGGGATCTCTGATATCATTTATTTAATCTGCCTTATTACACATTCAGATCCACAACATTTTGTTCTGCAAAACTGTTCTGAATTCACTCTTTGAATTTTTCTTCATATTTTCCTCTGCCAATCTGATTATCCCAATCTAACTTGTAGATTGAAGTCACCCATGATTAATATACTGCCTTTGTTACACACCATCGTTATCTCCTGATTTATTATTTCTCCTTTTTATATTTTTACCTCCACCCATATAGATTCTACATCTTCTAATCCAAAATCATTTTTTGCTATCTAACTATTTCTTCCCATACCAACAACATTATCACACCACCTTTTCCTTCCTGCCTGTCCTTTTGATAAGTCATATACCCAGAATATTTCGTTTCCAATTTTGATCCCCTTGTAGTTATTTCTCCCTACTCACTAAAAGATAATATCCATTAACCTATATTTGTGCTGTTAATTAATTTATTTTGTTCTAAATGCTACATACATTCAAGGAACATTAATTTTCCCTATTTACTATTTTTCCCCCACTGTTTCTATTAACAGCTGTTTTTCTATGTCTATATACATTGTCCTTTCCTGTTCCACTCCAGTTATCTTTATCCAAATAGCTGTTCTTAATGTTACTTTATCCTCTTACTAAACTCATTCCACCAACACCAATTTTTGAGCCATGCATTTGATTCCTTGACTTCATTTACCTTATGACGGTTTGCCTTTCATTCAGATAATAATTCAGAGATTATTGCCTTAGAGTAGCAGCTGTTTAAAATCTTTCAGCAGAACCTCCTTTCTAGTCCTATCAATGTTGTTGTGACTAATATGGATGACAAACACTGTTCCGTCCTCTCCCTCTCCAAGTTCTTCACCACCCCTGAGGAACCAGGCAAGCAAAACCACATCTGGGAGTCCTGCTCTTGGCTGTAGAGATCAGTATTTATCCCCCTAATTACAATATCCCCTGACACTGATTACATTCCTTTTTCCTCTCCCTACTGGAATGGCTCCCTGTACCAAGGTGCTATGGTCATCCTGCCTGCAGTCCCCACTCTTGGCTGCACAGCTTGCAAGAACCTCAATTTTTGGACAATTGCAGGGGCCAAGGCTCCTCAATGGTAAACCCCGGATTTTCATACCTGCCTCACATTCAGTTACACTTGCCTGTCCCTGATCACAGACTAATTTGGATCTGCACTTGAGTGTTCCTTTCCAGTCAGGGAGCACTTCAGCGGTTAGGGACATTCAGCCTCAGATTTTCAGGTGACCATCCTCCAAGGTGGACTTCGGGATAGGCAACAATGCAGAGTAGCCGAGCAGAGGCCAATAGCCTGGGGATGGCCTCAACTGGGACTTTGGGTTCATGTCACACTACAGGTGACCCCACTACATTATACACTGTCTCACACACACAATCTTACATACTCACACACTCACACAGATCTTCTCTCATACATACACCCTCTCTCTCTCTCTCTTCTCAAAAATAATAAAGCATTTCAGACCAAGGCTGTTACATGGAGTGAGGATGCTCAACGGTGATGAATAATTGAGTGGGGGAATGGTCTCAAGGGGTTAAGGGTCTACTCCTGATCCTCTGTTCTGATATTAATTATTAATTTTTATCTACGTAATCATAGCCATAGAGTCACTGTGTTGTTTTCTCCTCCTGCTCCAGTGACCTCTGGTATTCCCCAGGCATGTTCTGCTCCTACTTCTTATCTTCATGCTGTGTCTTAAGACAAAATCTTCTGAAAACAGGCCATCAATTTCCATGTGAAAGAGCGAGAGAGAGGAGAATAGTGTGAGAGAGAGAGAGAGCAGAGATCTTCAAAAAGAGCAAGACAGAGAGAGTGGGGTCAGCAGCTTCTCAAAGAGTAGAGCAGACTAGTGTGAGAAGGGCAGCAGCAGCGAGAGATAAGAACTAGTGGCAGACAGGAAGGCCCAGCACATGGAGAACCCACCTGTGTGAGGACGCCAGTGGAGGTAGATAAAACCCAGCAACAGAGAGCACCTTCAACCAGCTTCTATTCAACACAACCAAAGTGTGACATCATGGAAAAACAGGTGGAGAGTGGTGGACCTTTCTTTCTTGTCTGTTCGATTGCAAGTAGTTTAAAGCAAGGGACACAATTGCACTTGAAGAGTACAGTAAAGATGTTCACTTTCAGATTATTTAACATCCAAATTGAACAATGAACCTGAATAAAGATGGCTGTGTTGGCAATGTGTTGTAGTTGTAGTAAGTGGGAGGCAGCGTGATCCACAGGGAACATAGTTACAGTCAGTGTTTGCTGCTTGAGGAATTCTGGTTCAGAGTTAAGGGTTCTGAGGATGGATCACATGACCTGAAACGTTAACTTTAATTTCTTTCCACAGATGCTGCCAGACCTGCTGAGCTTTTCAATCAATTTCTGTTTCTGTTTCTGATTTACAGTATCCACAGTTCTTTTGGTTTTTATTTGGTTTAGAGTTGATTAGCAGGGGTCAGAGCTGCAGACACTACAACACACCAGAGGGTCATAGAGTCATACAGCATGCAAACAGACCCTTTGGTCCACATAGTCCACGCCAACCATGTTCCCAAACTATATTAGTCCTGCTAGCCTGCATTTGACACATATCCCTCCATTTCTTTCCTTTCATGTACTTATCCAAATGTTTTTTGTCGTAACTATATCTGCATCCACCACTTCCTCTGGCAGTTCATTCCACATACAAACCACTCGCTATGTAAAAACGTTGTCTGTCATGTCCTGTTTAAATCTTTCTCTTCTCACCTTAAAAATATGTCCTCTAGTTTTGAACTCCCCCACCCTAGGGAAAAAAAAACCCTTGCTTTTCACCTTATCTCTGCCCTTCATATTTTATAAACCACTATAAAGTTACCCTTCAACTTTGTATGCTCCAGTGAAAAAAGTCACAGCCATCCAGCCTGTCTATATAATTCAATCCTTCCATTCCTGGTAAATTTTTCTGAATGCTCTCCAATTTAATGGTACTGTTCCAACAGCAAGGCAATCAGAACTGTTCACAGTACTCCAGAAGATGCCTCACCAACATACTGTATAACCTCAACATGACATCCTAACTCCTGCACTCAATGGTCTGAGCAATGAAGACAAGCACAATAAATGCCTTCTTAATCACCCTGTCTACATGTGATGCAAATTTAAAACAAATGTGTACCTGAACCTCTAGATCTATCTATTTTGCAACACTACCTAGGGCTATACCATAAATGACATAAGTCCTGCCCTTGTTTGTTTTACCAAAATGCAATACCACACATTTCTCCAAATTAAACTCCATATTGCCACTTTTCAGCCCCTTAACTAATTGTATCAAGACCTCATTGTACCTTTAGATAACCTTTTTCACTATCCATGATACCACCAATTTTGTGTCATTCACAAACCTACTAACCATGTCTCCTAAATTCTCATCGAAATCATTCATATAAATGACAAACAAAAGTGGACTTAGTGCCGATCCCTGTGGAACACCGGTGCTCACAAGCCTCCACGCTGAAAAACAACCCTCCACTACCACTCTCTGTCTCCTACCATCAAGGGGCATGGATAGATTAAATAGACAAGGGTTGGGGGAGTCCAGAACTAGAGGCCGTAAGTTTAGACTGAGATACATAAGGGACAACGTTTTCATGCAAAGGCGTGACTGCAAGTGAGGAGGATGAAGGAATCCAGATTTCGCTTTGGGAGGAGACTCAGTCAGAGCCTTTCTCCTGTGGGTATGAGGGTCTTACTCCTGGTGAGGAGAAGGACACAGAGTGCAGGGAGGAGGATCAAAGTGAATGCAACACCATGGTCCAGAACATCATTCACATGGGCGGCAGGAAAGAGAAATGTAGTAAGAGGAGATATCATAGTTTGGGAAATAGATACTGTTCTCTGCAGGAAAAACAGCAGGTTCCAAAGGCTGTGATGCCTTACCTAGTGCCAAGGTTCAGGGCGTTTCTTCTGGGTAGACAGGAAATTGAAGTGGGAGGGCAAGGATACAAACATCATAGTCCATGTAGGTACCAATGACATAGGTAGGACTCAGGAAGAGGTTCTGCTCAGGGTTTGTGTCCAGCTCAGGGATAAATTTTTAAAAAGCAGATTCACAAAGGTAATAATCGCCAGATTACTGCCTGAACCATATGCATATTGGTAGAGGGTAAATAGGATTAGAGAGGTAAATATGTGTCTCAAGTGTAAGAGAAATGGGTTTGGATTTATAAGGCACTGTCTCTAGTACTGAGGAAAGAGAGAGCTGTTCCATTGGGACAGACTTCATTTGATCTATGCTGGAACCAATGTCCTGGTGAATCATATAACTCAGATTGTGGATAAAACTTTGAACTAGTTAGTAGGGGAAGGGTTGAATTGAAGGAAAGTTTAAAAAATTAAAAAGCAACAAGAGGGGAGACATATTGAAAAGATGAATGATAATCAAAGTGTGATGGATAAAAAATATAAACAGTAGACTGCAGCAGAAATAAGAACCAAAAAGTGACGAATGGTAAAAAGTCAAAGCCGAAGGCTTTTAACTGAATATGCACAGCCTTTATAACAAGACAGATGACACAAGTAGAAATAAGTGAATATGATATCATAGCTATTATGTAGACATGGTTATGTGGTGACTAAGACTGAGAACTCAACATTCAAGGGTATTTGGCATTCCAGAGAAGTAGGCAAAAAGAGAAAGGATGTGCGATAGCTTTATTAACAATGGAAGGTATTAGTGTGATGGTGAGTAATGATATAGGTGCAGTAGATTGTGGTGCGGAATCAGTTCCAGTGGAAACAAGGAATAGCACTGAAAATAAGTCACTGGTGGAAGTACTCTTTCGGTGCAAAAGTTGCCTCAATTTAGGATGAAGCATAAATTGGTAAATGATTGAAGCATGTAAGAAGGGCATTACATTGTCATGGATGATTTTAGAATTGATGGGACAATTTAGATGAGCCAGGGCAACAGGGAAGATGAATTTGTACAGTGCATCAGGGACTATTTCCTAGCACAATATGTTGCAGAACCCACCCAGGAATAGGCTACTTTAAATCTAGTAATGTGTAATCTGATAGGAATAATAAGAGATCTTGTAATTAAGGGATCTCGAGGGAGTATGGAACAGAACATGATTGACTATCCAATTCAGATTAAAGGAGAGCAACCTGTGTTTGATACCGGCATCCTCAACTGAAATAAGGGGAAACACAGAGCAACAAAGAAAGAATTGACAAAATCCAACTGGGAAATTAGACTAAAGGGAAAATCAGTGGATGGGCAGTGATAGACATTTAAGCCAATATTTCATACTGCTCAGCAAAAGTTTATAATAGTCAAAAATAAGAATGAACTACCACGGTTAGCAAAGGCAATCCAAGAGAGTATCCATTCAAAAACTATGGCATATAAAACAATATCTCATTTTGTATCTCAGCATCAAATCTTTAATACAGTTATGAGGTTAATTCCTAGAATTTTAAGTTTATAGGAGTGTTATATTTTTATATTATGTCTAATCTGAATAGGATAATCTGAATGGGGCATGTGATCTGTCTGAGAAATGATCTGGCTGCTGTTGCTGCTAAAGATTAAAAATGGGCTCAGATTGATTTGCTGGGAAGAAGGTGCACAATATTCACAATTGGAAACAATGGCAGCAGTGCCTGTGTTTCCAGTGACCATCTCCAAAGTCCCAAGAAGATGTTAAGAATGTAAAGTTGTAGCCTTAAGCTGTCCATTTGGTTCCAAGAGAAAAGAAAATTGGGCTCCAAAGTACAGCTAATCAGTACATCAGTCTGGATGTAAGTTCTACATGATTCACAATATTATGGACATGGGCTTTAAGAAAGGATTGTGTTTCAAAATAGCCCTGCAACTCTCAAACACCAGTCTGTCAGGATCTGACAGAAAGAGGGAGGGAGAAATAAAGAAGAAGAGAAGCTGGAGGCCAAGTGTCTCTAAGGTTCATCATTCAGTGAGTGCTCATGCTCAGACTGGAGATACCACATTCATGAGGAATTAGTTGTAACTGGAAGATTTGCCTCCCTTTAGTTAAAGAGAAGAATCTCCAGGAAAAATCCTTATCATGAAAGATCATTTGGGGTGAAAAGATACCAAGCTGGGCAAGGTAAAGAATTGCAATAAGCCCCCAGGAGCTAAGCACAATTCAGAACTGCATTTGGAAAATTTGAACTTTAAGGCAAGGGTAAAATAAACCTATGAATATACGTTTTTATAGGTTGCATTCAAAATATCAAGGAAAGTTTGATTCTGTAGTTCAGAGAATAAGCTTCCCACAAGAGTAGCGTGTGGTCAACCAGACTTTTAGTTTGTTTATTACAGTAGAGGTCTCAACATATGAAATCTTGTCATGTTATCCTTACAGCTATTATGTGGAAATGTAGTGTTTTTAAAATATTAATATTGTGTATGGAGATTGTATTATTTATAATGCCTCCATAATATACTTTGAGGCATTTTATTATATGGAAGATACAATAGAAATCCAAGCTGTTTTTTAATTAATCTTATATCTATCCTCTCTTGTTCTATACCCATCAACCACTGGAGTCAATTTCTTCATAATTTAAACACCTCTGTCAAATTACCCTTTAATTTCTTCTGTTATAATAAAAGCAGTTATCTTTTCTCACATGCTTCTGCATTTAAGAACATCATAATTCAATTCATCATCCCCTTGTGATTTGAGGACAGAATCAATGCAGAAAATCTGGTGTATTGGATTTGAAGTTTGTTTCTATACTCTCAGGGATATTGTATACTGGCTTGGCATGAAATAAAAGACACCAGGCTAGATTTTTGGTTTGATCACATTCAGAAGCCGGAAAATCTAACCTTCTTATGCTTTTTTTATTGCAATGGAAAGAGCCTAGAAACCACGGGGGGATAATGATTCCAAAAACCTAAAGTCAAGAAATCCTAAAGTCACAAACAACCATCTTATTAGAAGAACTCAAGAGGCAGATACTTCCAAACTTACTTTGAAATTAAAATACAGCAGTGTGGGAAATAAGAGACTGCGGTAAATCTTTTGAAAAGCAGTTTTCTAAACCCATTAAACGTAAGATTTAATGGTAGCCATTTCCATGTCTTTATTTTTCTTCACATCTCCGAATACTGACCTGGCACATGGTTGGTTCATCTGTCTGCTCCATTGTTGTGATCACAGTTTCTATGGAAACCTCCACAGACCTTTCATTGCCCTCTGGCAACCCCTTGCTGACCCACTCGCCAGGAACAGGGCAGTAAGAAAAGCGAGGGTTTGAAAGTGGGATGGTGAGAGGAATAGTGAGCAGGGCAGAAAGGAAAAGGCAGCAGGATTTGGAATCAAGGATGTAAAGGGTTGAGAGTGAAGGGTCAGTGAGCAGGAGGCATCAATAACCATGTTCTCTTTGGGCTGAGTCTGATGTTTCAATAGTTGGGATGTTACTGATAGTGGCCTCACAGGCACTGGAACTACACATGTAGTGAGTGAACCCTCTGTGACTGCGGTTTTAGCAAACACCATCATTGTTTTGGAAAGGAAGTGAGATGTGTTCTGGCGAGTAACAGATGGAGATAATGCACACAAAATAAAATGTGTGTTCTGCCTACACTGAGAAGACTGTCAAAATTGTTAAGGATGAAGTTGAAAGAAACCTACATGTCTGAGTCAACATGCTGCAGACCAGTAACCGATAAGGCCATTCGGATGTTAAAGGAGATGATAAATTGGCAAGGAAATATATACTCATAACAAGCCAAAAATGTATCAATTATCATTTGGTACACACAATAAAACACATATGCAGGGTCCATATCTAAATGTGGTACTGTACCATTTTCATATTCAAATAAGGAGTTTATCACCAGCTTGACACCCTTATGTAAGATTGGGTTGACCCTGCGATAACAGCTAGCACAGACATGCCATGTTCAGTAAACATACTTAACTGAATGGGGAGTTAGATAAAGCAAGGGTGATCCTCCCAGCACAATATCTAAACGGTTGCAACTATTGCTGGCCACTTTGCCCACAATGTCATTGACCTCTCATCAAATGAGATGCCATTATCCCAAGCTCTGTCAAACTCTTCCCAATCATTTACCTGTTTCCCAATGGGGACCATGACTGTCCCTTCCTCCCAATTGGCCTCCTTCCTGTTGTCTCTACTAAGAATGTAACCTGGCGACAGCTACTTAATATCCAAGTCATTTTATCTTTGGAGTGGCTTGGAGGTCACCAATGGGAGTTTGCAGACCACTGTGCAGATGCCAATGAGGCCTGAGGGCTCATATTGCATGGGCCTTGGACTTTATATCCAGTCGGCCACTTGAGTTGACTCCACTTGCCTATTTTTGAGCCTAGCAATATTTCTGATCTCTGATGTAGGTGCGTTGGAAATGGAAAATGATCATGTTGTATTAAATACTCTTTGCCTTCTTCAATTCCAGTGTAAACTTGATTACCAAGCTTGTTCTTCACGTAAGAAGATCACCTTGCGATGCAAAGGACCTTGTCCTTGTCTTCCTGGCCAAGAAAGTGTGAAGCTGAAAAGTGAAAAGACAGGTAAGTCACGGGAAACACCAAGATAATCCAATATATTTAAGTGTTCATTTATAATTTACTTTTCTATTCAATAACACTTCTGAGACAATAATTTGATTCAAATTGATTTCTAAAACATATGAAGGATTATTTTAAGATTGGACGCTTGAGGGTGAATTTAAAATAGAAACTTTTTTTTATAGTTATGAAGTTAAAGTCGGTGATGTTACCTCTAGGGATATGAATCAGATTTCCATTAGAACTTCAGCTCGAAACTTGCACGGAAATATGGATGGCTTCAACTTTCAGGCATGGAGGTCCCTGATGTTGGTCCTGTTGAGGCAGGAAGCACACAGATCTTGTACTTCCTCCTCATTTCCATTATCGTAGCATGAGCTATGCTCACCACCTAAAGTAGGAGAGGGCTTCATTCATTAGCATGGAAAATGCTGTTGACTGCCTATAAGTGACTGCAAGTGGAACCTGATAAAAGAAGCACCAGGGAAGAGAAAAGTCTCCAGGGTTTTCAGATGTGGCGCAACATCAGTGATAGAGGTCTACAGGAGGAGAGAGATCATAGTTGACCTCTTGAAGGAGACACTGTCGAGGAATATCCTCAGCCAAAGGTAAGAACCAGCAGCTCAGTTCTTGAAAATTGGCTCCAAGGACCTGCCATATATTGTTGAATGTCCTCACAAGGGTGAACAAGTCAGCAAATGCATCTGAACTGGACAATGCATATGCACAACATCACCAATCTCTCACAATGTTCAGTGCCCACGTACCCATCACTCATGCGTTCCACAGGGATTGTGCTGGAACTGTAATTATTTACAATATTCAGATTAATGATTTGGATGAGGGAAGTGAATGTATTACAGCCAAGTTTGTGTCATGACACAAAAATAGGTGGCCAGGCATGTTGTGAGAGTGATACAGAGAGACATATAGACAGGTTGAGTAGGTCCGTGAAACCTTGGCAGATGGAACATCATGTGAGAAAATGTGAAGTAATGCACTTTGACAAGAAGAATATTGCAACTGAATATTATTTAAATGGAGAAAGTCTGCAGAAAGTTGTGGAACGGAGTGATTTAAGAGTATTTGTGTATAAATCACAGAAAGATAGCACAGAAGTTAATAATAGGGAGGCAAATGAAATGTTGACTTTCATTTCAAAGGGAATGAAATATAAAAATATCGAGAAACGAAAACAAAAATTGCTGGAAAAACTCATTTCTGAAGAAGGGTTACTGGACCCGAAGCGTTAACTCTACTTTCTCTCCACAAAAGCTGCCAGACCTACTGAGCAAAGCTCTTCACAATATTCCAGCTGTGGTCTGACCTGTGCCTTGTGTAGTTTTAGTAAAACCTCGCTACTTTTATACAACACAAAAACACCAAAGAACTGTGGAAGTCACAACCAAGAATGGAAATTGCTGGAAAAACTCAGCAGGTCTGGCAGCATCTATGGAGAGAAAGCAGAGTTAACATTTCAGGTCCAGTAACCCTTCTTCAGAAATGAGTTTTTCCAGCACTTTCTATACTTGGTTGTGACCAATCCTATCATAAAGATTACTTGGATCGCTGAAGCACCAAGGTTGCTGAATGGCCTGACTCTGACTAGCTACCTGTATTAACTGAGACTTGCTGACAGCCATGACAATGTTCCTGGCTTGGTGTCTGTGCTAAATGGCAAGGCATTACAGAAATATTACAAACCTCATATATCAGGCTGAGGCGACAAAGTGCAAAAAAACTGCAATGCAAGGCAACATAAGGGAGGGATGCTGTGAAGATCCAGGTAGGTTAGAGTGAGTGAGCACCATGAGAACAAGCAAACAGGAGGGCGATGCAGCTTGGTCCACTCCATGAGCTGGGTGTGTGTCCCAGAGCACACAGTGTCCTTGCTGCAGCGTTGCCATTACTGCCTGAGGTGTATGTATAAGTGTAAGTAGATTGGTGACGTACCACGAAGTTCTTAGAAGCTGTCAGGTGCCAATCTGAAGTCACCAGGTGCTTGCTCAGACTTCCATGATGAAACTTCTCAAGGTCAAGATAGATGGCATATTTGGTAGGTTAGAAATCTGAATATTAATATGGCAGGTTTCAGCATTAATAAGAGATTTAATAACTAAATTCATTCCTAATTGACAACTCACTGCTGCTAAATGTGAAACTTTCCCCATCTCTTAGAAAAGGCACATCAGTAACAAGATGTTCCTGGTGTCTTGGCAGACTCTTTACCCAAATCTGCCACAAATCTCTCTATAACCCATGTCGCTTAAACCCCTATTAGACTCTGAGAGGACATTCGCTACATGTTGGATTGGACATGTTAACTGATCGTGTTGAATCATTTTCAATTCCTTTACCTCTCCCCATAGACATGTGATTTCTACAGTGTTGCATGCACAATACTTCTACAAACCTGACCAGAATAGAACTAAGTCAAAAGCACCTCTCCTTCAAACAAAGTGACTCCCTGTTTAAATAGTGCTGGTGTTAGAGTGTGCCTGAGGAGATCATACTGTTCAGTTGTGATTGGTTAATACTGGACATTCGAAAGACATATAGCATCCAAATTTCTGGAACTTGTGTCAAGTCAGCCTGAAACACAGTTTGACATAATGATCTGCAGTGTGCAAGCTTCCGGTGGATGTTCAATACACCAGTGCGGTACAGTTACAGTATAGACTGCCAGGTTGATTAAATACTGGACACACTGAACACACGATACTATCTCTACTTTCTTTACTAGTTTTTGCATCGATGGCACTATGAAGTCCAATTTTGAGAGGTTAAAAGGTCAATTTAATCTTTTCTTGCAGAGTTTAGGGTTCTTTGGGCTATTGATTTTACACAGCCTCATTTTCTGGCTTTGTCTTCATTGCTTTCTCTATGCTTGAAGTAGTAATTCTGTTTTTTTTTCAAATTATATGGATGATTTAACATCACCTACTACTTGTGGCAAAACATTCACCATTCTTACCCCTGGGCCAGATGGGATTTATCCAAGGATTCTCTGAGATGCTAGGGAGGTGGTGTTGGAGCCTTTGGCTTTAATCTTTGAGTCATCATTGTCTACAGATTTAGTACCAGAGGACTGGAAGATTGCAAATGTTGTTCAAGAAGGACGTAGAGATGACCCAGGTAATTATAAACCAGTGAGCCTTACGTCTGTTGTAGGAAAAGTTTTGGGAAGGATTATGAGAGACAGGATTTATAATCACCTAGCAAGCAACAATTTGACTGCAGATAGTCAACATGGTTTCAACAAGGGCAGGTCATGTCTCACAAACCTCATTGAGTTTTTTGAGAAGGTGACCAAGCATGTGAATGAGGGTAGAGCAGTTGACGTGGTGTACATGGACTTCAGTAAGGCTTTTGATAAGGTTCCACATGGTAGGCTGTTGGAGAAAATGCAGAGGCATGGGATTGAGGGTGATTTAGCACTTTGGATTAGAAAGTGGCTTTCTGTAAGAAGGGAGCGAGTGGTGATTGATGGAAAATATTCAGCCTGGAATCCGTTTACTAGTGGTGTGCCACAAGGATCTGTTTTGGGACCACTGCAGTTCGTCATTTTTATAAATGACTTAGACGCAGGCATAGGTGGATGAGCTAGTTAGTTTGCAGATTATGCTAAAGTCGGTGGATTAGTGGACAGTGTGGAAGAATGCTGCAGGTTGCAGGGGGACTTGGATAAACTGTAGAATTGGGCTGAGATGTGGCAAATGGAGCTCAATGCAGCTAAATGTGAGGTGATCCACTTTGGGAAGAATAACAGGAAGGCAGAATACTGGGTCGATGGAAAGATTCTTAGTAGTGTGGATGTGCAGAGGGATCTTGAGGTCCATGTACATGGATCCCTGGACGTTGCCTGGAAGTGCTGTTAAGAAGGCATATAGTGTGTTAGGTTTCATTGGTAGAGGGATTGTGTTCCAGAGCCGTAACGTCATGCTGCAACTGTACAAAATGCTGGTGTGGCCGCGCTTGGAATAGTTCTGGTCGTCCCCTTACAGGAAGGACCTGGATGCATTGGAAAAGGTGCAGAGGAGATTTACCAGGATGTTGCCTGGTCTGGAGGGAAGGTCTTATGAGGAAAGGCTGAGAGACTTGGATCTGTTCTCATTGGAAAGAAGAAGGCTAAGAGAGGATTTGATAGAGACATACAAGATGATCAGAGGATTAGATAGGTTAGACAGTGAACGTCTTTTTCCTAGGATGATTACGTCAGCTTGTACGAGGGGGCATAGCTACAAATTGAGCGGTAATAGTTTTAAGACAGATGTCAGAAGCAGGTTCTTTTCTCAGAGAGTGGTAAGGGTGTGGAATGCCCTACCTGCCAATGTAGTTAACTCAGGCACATTAGGGAGATTTAAACAATCCTTGGATAAGCAAATGGATGAAGATGGGATAGTGGAGGGGGATGGGCTTAGGTCAGTGTAACATCGAGGGCCGAAGGGCCTGTTCCGCGCTGTATTGTTCCATGTTCTATTTCTGTAACAATTTCCCCAAAAAGGTTTCTTCTGACCATCTGTGGAGAACGGTTGCAAATTTCTACTCATTCATTTTTCAACTGCCCAAAACTTTATTGAGCATTCTTCCTACCTGCTTAAGAGACTAATTACATTGGAAATTTCTAACTCTTTATTACTGGGATAAAACCTTTCCAATATCCTAAAATGAGCTCTTTGTGAATCTAAGTCATGTGAAGAATGCTGTGAAACTTGAAATGGTTCAGAAAAGATTTACAAGGATATTGCCAGGGTTGGAGGGTTTGAGCTATAGGTAGAAGTTGAATAGGCTGGAGCTATTTTCCCAGGAGCATTGAAGACTGAGAGGTGAACTTTATTGAAGTTTATAAAATCAAGAGGAGTATAAATGGGGTGACTAGCCAAGGCCTTTTCCCCAGGGTAGAGGGCATCGGTTTAAGATGAGAGGAGAAAGATTTAAAAGAGACCTAAGGGACAAATTGCTCACGCAGAGGGTGGTACGTGTATGGAATGAGCTGCCAGGGAAATGGTGAAGGCTGGCATGATTACAAATTTAAAAGGCATCTGGATGGATCTATGTATAGGAAGGGTTTAGAGGGATATGGGAAATAGGATTAGATTAATTTAGGATATCTGGTTGCCATGGACGAGTTGGACCAAAGGGTCTGTTTCCATGCTATACACCTCGATGATTATATATGAGTTTTAAAAAAATGAAAGTTAGGAATGTAAGTGCATAAATTCATTGACCAATCAATTCTACTTGCAATTAAGAAAGCTTATAACATCTTTTATGTTATAACAAAGCTATTTGCATTTGGCAGTGTTTGAGACAAATTGTTTCTTCTTTCACTGTGTATCAAACGTCTGAGTACTGTCCTTCTGTCAAAAGCCATCAAGTTAAAGTTTTGTTGCTCCCTAAACAAAAATAGAACAGGCTGAAAAACACAAAACTGGGATCAAAACTGAGAAAGTTAAGAATCTCTAAGCAAGATCTTCATTATGTTCCAAGCATTTTATAACCTAGAGTAATCCCAAAGACCTGAAATTGCCAAAAACTGTGTTAATCCTGTTCTTTTGGATGATGTCTAGCAAAAGCAAGTGTAGATGTTGTTACTCGTTGTTATTCTTCTGAGAATTGTCCAGTAGGATTTTTTATTTTAATTTTAATTTTAATAAACTGTTAAAACCTCATTCAAAAGAGGTTCAGCAGCTTTCATTTCTGAGTACCTCACCCACAGAGTACTAACAGCCCTCATTCAAATGGGGAATCCAAGAAGGCAGCATCTTGACGTTGGACCTCAAGTTTATGGAGACGTCACAACAACAGAAGCTTTCTGAGGTAAGTTATTGGATAAGATCAAAGGGTTTTGGAGAAGAAAAGCCTGGGCCTCAGAGGGAGCTAAGAGGTTTGGAATGAACAGAGTGAGTGCCTGCAATATTGTTGGCTGTGCTTCAAGGTGCAGTCAGGAAGGGAATATTGGGCAATTGGAACTAGTGCTGTGGAGAGATCATGGATCTGGCAATTCTGATAATTAAGGTAAGTCTTTTTTTAAAAGTTTCATTTGTCGAAGTGACTCAGTGGTTAGCACTGCTGCCTGATAGTACCAGGGTCCTGGGTTTGATTCCAGCCACTGTCTGTGTAGAGTCTGCACATTCTCCCCTGTCCATGTGGATTTCCACCCACAATCCAAAGATGTGCAGGTTAGGTGGATTGGCCATGGGAAATGCAGGATTACAGGCAGGATGGTAGGTCTGGGTGGGATGCTGTTTGGAGGGGCAGAATGGACTCAGTGGGCTGGATGGCCTTCTTCCACACTGTAGGGATTCTATGATTCTGCCAAGCATTGATTTTCCTGAAGGCAGTCAGTTCTGACATTGGCGTCTCAAGCGAAAACCAAATTTGCAAGAGTCAGCTGGAGCAGGCAACAAGCATGTTTTCAGATGTTAACAACCCAATGCCTATTTCTTGTTTCTGATCCTTATAAGATTGGCCTTCCTTTGAAGATAAGGGTCAAGAGTGTGGTGATGGAAAAGCACAGCAGATGAGGCAGCATCTCAGGAGCAGGAGAATCGACATTTCAGGAATTCCTGATGAAGGGCTTTTGCCCAAAATATCAATTCTCCAGCTGCTCAGATGCTGCCTGATGTGCTGTGTTTTTCCAGCACCACACTCTCGACTCTGACCTCCAGCATCTGCAGTCCACACTTTCTCCCTTTGAAGATAAAGGTGTACATTGAAACTAATAGACTAGATTACTCTTGCAGATGGAAACCAAAATTCATATCAGTAAGAATGACGTATTGTATTGAGCAATACAGTAACAATATGAAGCAAAATAAATGATCTAACATTGCAATTTTTTTGTTGCTGAAGATTAAATAAAATATTTCATGCCTTCTGAAAAAGTCAGGCATGCAATAAGTATGTCTATTTTTGAGGCTGGTGCCTGTCTCATTTTTTCATGAGAGTAATGAAAAACATCACTTTTGGTCATCTTAGAATCTCCAAATACTTTCCTTACCATATAAATCTAATACCAAATCACTGTGGTGTCAGTGGTCAAAGATATACAACATAAAATAGGTTCAGCAATAATGTACGGATTTATTTTCAAGCTATTTACACAGCACAGTTATGCCTAGTGGGGTGCAACAGGGTTAGCCAAAGGGAGTTGTGTTTTTTCCTTTCTGACAGTGGCTTTGCTGACTTATGTTTTACTTCCAACAATTTTTTTTTTAGATTACTTACAGTGTGGAAACAGGCCCTTCAGCCCAACAAGTCCACACCGCCCCGCCGAAGCGCAACCCACCCATAACCCTACATTTACCCCTTACCTAACACTACGGGCAATTTAGCATGGCCAATTCACCTGACCTGCACATCTTTGGACTGTGGGAGGACACCGGAGCACCCGGAGGAAACCCACGCAGACACGGGGAGAACGTGCAAACTCCACACAGTCAATCGCCTGAGGCGGGAATTGAACCCGGGTCTCTGGCGCTATGAGGCAGCAGTGCTAACCACTGTGCCACTGTGCCGCCCACAATTGGTTTGAGAGAGAAAAAGACTTTTTCTTTGACCTGCAAGTGTAGGGTACCTAGTGGATGTTCTTCAGCTGTGACCTTCAGCACTTCACTAGACCTGGGTTGCACTTGATTTTTTAACACCGTCACTTATCTATTCCCAAACAGGCAACTCACACATATTTCTTTCATCTGAAACTGCTTTCTTTTACCTCACATTATGTTCATGATCTGGGATATTACTACCAGGAAAAGGTTCCACTTGAGTTGGTAACTGGCCTTCACTATGTAGGCAACCATAGGAGATCACAGTTTCATTTTTCAACTACATTTCTGACTTCAATCTTCTGCTTGAATTTCCATGCAATATTCAAAAGTCTGTCTCAGGATTGAGTATAATCCGCCAGGGATTTTTCCAGATATTCACTGAATTACATCCTGAGAGTTTACATTCCAGCCATTTTTGCTTTTTGGATTTAAATAACAATACCTGTTGGGACATTGTGATGAAGATTGAGTTGGTTGAAAGCCTGGAGACGCAAGGGTAAGCTACTGCAGCTAGAAAATAACTCTGGCTTTCAGGTTGGGATTTGTGACATCTAGTACCTTAGAAGGAAAGAGAATAGGAAACCACATAGAAATGAGTCAAGTTGGGCTGTCAATGAGACATAAAAGCACATCATTAAAATATTTCGTTGAGGCCTCACAGTGTGAGGGACCCCAGGTTTCATTCCAGCCTTGGGTGACTATCAGTGTAGAGTTTGCACATTCTCCCCGTGTCTGCGTGAGTTTCCCCTGGGTCCTCTGGTTTCCTCCCATGGTCCAAAGGTGTGCAGTATTAGCCATGGTAAATGCAGGTTTATAAGGATAGGTGTGGGTCTCAGTAGGATGCTCATCGGCAGGTCAGTGCAGACTCGATGGACCAGATGGCCTCAATCTGCTATGTATGGGTTCTGTGAACCTAGTCCCAAATTACTTTTGGACATTTTGAACCTTTATGCAAAACAGATTTTTGTTTTCCTTATAAAAGAACTGAAAAGCCAGAGAAGCAATTTAGTGACTGTCTGGGAAAATGCTCATGTAGATTACAGCCAGGATCAAGAGAGACATAGAATATTGCACCTGGAAAGGGGTGAAGAAATTTCAGAAAAGCACTTGAAAGGAAGAAAAATAATTCGCCTGTGTGAACCACTAAACTCAGTCTTTATTTAACTGGTTAAATTGATTGTTTTAAAACATAACTACTTTGGAATTGAGGAGGATGTCCACAAGCGAATGGATCCTTTCTTTTAGATCAACCTTCTTGCAACCAAAGGAGAGAGAATTGAATGAAGCAGGTTAGCCAGTTCCTCCCTTCCTTATCCAGGGTCATAATGGATTGGGGAGCCTCACCTGAATACTGGTCATAACAGTATAAAAATATAAATGCGTAATGTCGATCATTACATTATAACTGAGGTACTGAAAGTTACTTATATATTCAGTTACAATATAGCTTAGTTAATAAGTTAAGAAGCATCGTAATATAAACTGACTACAAAGTAATCACAGAACTTAATTCCAAAACAAATGATAAGTGATGAAGTTTAGCAAAACGTGATTATTTCTTTCTAAAACATTGGAAGTTTAAATACAAGTACATGAGGAGAAGTAGGCTTTGCGCCCTTCAAGCTGATCCTGCCATTCAAGATCATGGCTGTTCTGTTTGGGCTCCAAATTCAACCATCTCATCCACCTCATGGTGACCTTCCATTCAATGGCCTAACAAGGGTCTAACCTGAAAAATATTCAATGACTGCTACACCTCCCCACCACCTTCTAATGCTGTGTTCTAAAGTTGTATAATCCTTTGAAAGAATAATTCTCTCCTTTGCGATTTGTTATATTGAAGGGAGAAAATCAATGCAACTATTGCAACTGTTTCTTATAATGTTTCCACATCAGAAACAAAAATGTCACATCCAGTCTCCTGTTCCATAAAACCAACATGCCAAAGTTTACATTCATATAGAAATTGTCACATAGCATATGTTACCCCCACCATTTGTTTCACAGTCAGCGATCCAGTATTATATTTTGTTTTCTTGATACTGATGTTTTCAAATGAACTTTAAAAATATCAAGACAAGCGTGTAGTTTTCATCTAATGAATAACAACTCAGAAGGTTTCATATCTATTTAAAAAATGAGGCATGAGTTTAATTAATCTGGTCAAGTATGAGTCCATAGGATTACAGGGTTAGTTTATCTGACAGACATGGAACCCACAAAAATATCCACAATGTTATTACCTTGGAATGGCTACCATATATGATTGATAGATTTTTATCTCCATTCTTGTTATACTCCAATGACCAGCATGTATCTCCCAAGCAATACAGTTTTGGAATTTAGGTGGGAAAATGCACTAAACAAACACCCAGAATTTCAACCAGCAATTCATCTTAATGTGTAACGCATGATCACAATTCTATAGGTGAACAATCAGATATTCACCACATCGAACTGCACAGTACAAGACTCCAAATACATGTTTTATATATATTTGTGTCCATATGACCCTGAAGGGAATTGTGGAGTAGACAATTAACCAAAAGTTGATTGACCTGATATATGTAAGCAGGAGTGAAAGGAGCTGGATTGTCTTTTCTTTGATCTTGATCTTGATATTTTAAATTTTAAGAGATATGCACCAATTAATAATTGAATGCTGTATCTTTGAATTCTCATTGAAGCTTAATTTTCTGAAACTATGAAAGCTAAAATCTCTTGATCAGAGTGCAGAATGAAGTGACGTCAGGAATAGGTTTTGTATGAAATTTCTTCACACAAAATCTGATTACAAGGACTTTCACTCAATCTGCGACTAGCTGGTCTCTGAAGGAACAAGTGCAATCTGTTATTAAAAACTGTCAGGATTTTGATGAAGAATCATTGTTTCTATTTCCACAACAGATGAATTGGGTGATAAATTCAGTAGCAGATTAGGATCCTTGGGCACGAAAACCATTGCCATGGAAGTAGCTCTGCACAGGCAGAGTGCCACTTGCTGGGTACAAGGTATTAACTCCTGTGACATCTGCTAGGAACATCCTCAGAATGTTTTGGAAGGCTGTAAAAGAGTGCATCACACAGCTATCTCGACATCACACAGCTATCTTGATATCACACAGCTATCTCGACACCACATAGCAATCTCGATATCACACAGCTATCTCGACATCACACAGCTATCTCGATATCACACAGCTATCTCAACATCACACAGCTATCTCGACATCTCACAACTATCTCGACATCACACAGCTATCTCGATATCTATCTCGACATCACACAGCTATCTCGATATCACACAGCTATCTCGACATCACACAGCTATCTCGACATCACACAGCTATCTCGATATCATACAGCTATCTCGACATCACACAGCTATCTCGACATCACACAGCTATCTCGACATCACACAGCTATCTCGATTTCAGTTGAATAAAGGGGACTATGGAGCTATGAGGGAGGAGCTGGCCAAAGTTCAATGGTGCAATACCTTAGCAGGGATAACAGTGGAGGAACAATGGCAGATATTTCTGTGTATAATGCAGAAGATGCAGGATCAGTTCATTCCAAAAAGGAAGAAAGATCCTAGGAGGAGGCATGGGTGGCCGTGGCTGACGAGGCAAGTTAAGAAACATATAAAGTTAAAAGAGAAAAAGTATAACATAGCAAATTTAAGTGGGAAAACGGAGGACTGGGATGCTTTTAAAGAACAATAGTGGATTACTAAGTGTCAGAGAATTCACATGGTTATGACATCCAACTTTAGCCTCTGCTGTCTTAGTGACCCTCACCATCAGAGTATCTGGGCCACTAAATACGATCAGGGTGAGGAGTAAATTAAGGTGAACCTATGGGAGATACACAGTGAGAAGAGGGTAAATGCAACCCGTTTGAGAAAAATGAGTCAAACACTGACATTACGGTGATGTTGTGAGTTATATGGTTAGTGAATAACTTTTTGCATCACATGAAATTGAAGAAAAAATGTAAAAATCTAGCAGAAGGAAAGTAAAAACCGGTGTTTTCAGTATTTATCTTACAGTGTGTGGTGAAAGGGTTAAAATTGTGTCCCAATACATGTGTGAATCTAACCGGAATGGAGGTGTTGCTTAGTCCCGTGTGAATCTTATTACACACCTCCTCGTGTGAATCTTCTTATCTGTATGTAACCAGATGGAATGTGTTTTTTAGCCTTGCTCTGCTGTTCACATGAATGTTTATATCTGGAAAAGAGTATCTCAGCTGGAAAAGTCTCCAGTTCGGTGAGTCTGCTCCGGGGTTACGTTTAACCGCCGAGCGTGGGTTGTTGGCAACCGCTCTACGAGAACTGACGGCTCCCAGTTCCGGTAACATGTAGAGTGAGTATAAGCCAGACCCGTTGTAAGATGAGACCTGGTTTTGGCGACGCTGCGGGGAATAAAAATGCTCATATTCTAGCAGACTCGCCTCTTGGTCGTTTGTTCTGTGTCAGACTACTCTCCTACGAACCTGACCTTGAGAATTTTTTAAAACACAGAGTCAGCATGGATTTGTGAAGGAGAAATCATGCTTGACTAATCTTCTGAAATATTTTGAGGATGTAACTCTGAAGATGGACGAGGGAGATCCAGTGGATGTAGTGTACCTGGAATTTCAGAAAACTTTTGATAAAGTCCCACATAGGAGGTTAGTGTGCAAAATTAGGGCACATGGAATTGGGGGAAAAGTACTAACTTGGATTGAAAGTTGTTGGCTGACAGGAAACAAAGAATAGTGATAAACGGTTCCATTTCGGAGTGCAGGCAGTGATCATGGGGTACCGCAGGGATTAGTGCTGGGACCAGAGCTTTTATAAAATATATTAATGATATAGAAGGTGGTATTAGTAATAACATTAGCAAATTTGCTGATGATACTAAGCTGGGTGGCAGGGTGAAATGTGAGGAGGATGTTAGGAGGTTACAGGGTGACCTGGACAGGTTAGGTGAGTGGTCAGATGCATGGCAGATGCAGTTTAATGTGGATAAATGTATGGTTATCCACTTTGGTGGCAAGAACAGGAAGGCAGATTACTACCTCAATGGAATGAATTTAGGTAAAGATCTGGGTGTTCTTGTACACCAGTCAATAAAGGTAAGCATGCAGGTACAGCAGGTAGTGAAGAAGGCTAATAGCATGCTGGCCTTCATAACAAGAGGGATTGAGTATAAAAGCAAAGAGGTTCTTCTGCAGCTGTACAGAGCCGTGTTGAGACTACACCTGGAGTATTGTGTGCAGTTGTGGTCTCCAAATTTGAGGAAAGACATTCTGGCTATTGAGGGAGCGCAGCACAGGTTCACGAGGTTAATTCCTGGAATGGACGGACTACCTTATGCTGAAAGACTTGAGCGACTGGCCTTGTATACCCTTGAGTTTAGAAGACTGAGAGGGGATCTGATTAAGACATATAAGATTATTAAAGGATTGGACACTCTGGAGGCAGGAAACTGTTTCCGCTGATGGGTGAGTGCCGAACCAGAGGACACAGCTTAAAAATACGGAGTAGACCATTTAGGACAGGGATGAGGAGAAACTTCTTCACCCAGAGAGTGGTGGCTGTGTGGAATGCTCTGTCCCAGAGGGCAGTGGAGGCCCAGTCTCTGAATTCATTTAAGAAAGAGTTGGGTAGAGCTCTCAAGGATAGTGAAATCAAGGGTTATGGAGATAAGAGGGCCCTGGTGAGACCACACCTGGAGTGTGCAGTTCTGGTCTCCAAATTTGAGAAAAGACATTCTGGCTATTGAGGGATTGCAGCGTAGATTCACGAGGTCAATTCCTGGAATGGCAGGATTACCTTACACTGAAAGACTGAAGCGACTGGGCTTGTATACCCTTGAGTTTCGTAGACTGAGAGGAGATCTGATTGAGACATATAAGATTATGAAAGGATTGGACACTCTGTCAGTAGGAAACATGTTTTCACTGATGGGTGAGTGCCAAACCAGAGGACAGAGCTTAAAAATACGGGGTAGACCATTTAGGACAGAGCTCAGGAGAAACTTCTTCACCCAGAGAGTGGTGGCTGTGTGGAATGCTCTGCCCCAGAGGGCAGTGGAGGCCCAGTCTCTGGATTCATTTAAGAATGAGTTGGATAGAACTCTCAAAGATAATGGAATCAAGGGTTATGGAGATAAGGCAGGAACAGGATACTGATTAGGAATGATCATCCATGATCATATTGAATGGCAGTGCAGGCTCGAAGGGCTGAATGGCCTACTCCTGCACCTATTGTCTATTATCTCGACATCACACAGCTATCTCGACATCACACAGCTATCTCGACATCACACAGCTATCTCGACATCTCACAGCTATCTCGACATCACACAGCTATCTCGACATCTCAAAGCTATCTCGACATCTCACAGTCCAACTTCCTGATGCAACATTAGGACACCCATTTTGGACCATTGAGGTCCAGGTAACAAATCTAATATGGATTATAGACTGAAGAACAGAAAGGAAACTAAGGTTAGTATTTGTGGGGCATTTTCAAGTTGTACCTAATGGAATGCTGCAAGGATCAATGCTGTGCCCTCAGCTATTTACAGTCTATATTAATGATTTACATGGAGAGGGTAAAGTGTCCTGATTTGCTAATGATACAAAGGTTAGGACAAAATTGAGCTTGTGAGAAGAACACAGCAAGCCTGCAAATAGATGTGAACACTTTAAAAAGGAGGAAGACGGGCAAAGGTTGTGACCACATGGGAAGTGATTCGAACCGAGAAAGAAACCTACACTGTTGTCTGACCCAGCAGTAACCTGCACAGCTGCTGCCTTTGATGTCTGGTTTCAAGTATCTCTGGACATTGGAGTTCATTCTAAGAAACATAAACAAACAGTTAAATTCACAGACCTTGGGTGAAACCTGTGTGTGTGAGCTCACAGCAAGGAAAGCAGCTAAGTGGCTGCTTTTAAAGTGTAACCTTACTGTTTTTCTTTTGTAAATCTACAATAGTGAGTAGAGTAGGGTTTTTTATTATATGTTGTTATTGAGATCTGTCTCTTGAATAAACTTTAAAAATATAAAAATCATTGGTACTAAGCAGTGTTTTTAGAGCACTAAGACTGCTATTTTCTGGATTTGAAGATTGTTAAGGTGCAATGATGTCCTTGAGTAGAGTGATATGCTCTTCAATGTTGGCTGACAGTTTAGGAAAAGTTCCCATGTTATTGATGATTATGTCTGCAATAAGTGTGTTTGGTTGCAAATCCTGTTGGTTCACATGGATCAGTTGGAGCGGCATTTAGAGACAATTAATAATTCACAGGAGCTGGAGTTGTGATGGATGACAGATACAAGGAGGGAGATAAACTGCAGACACAGTCAGGTAGATGGGTGGTCTCCAGGAAAGCTAGGAGAAAGAGGCAGATTGTGCAGGAGTCTCCTGTGGCTATCCACATCTGAAACAAGTATGCTGTTTTGGAATGTGTATGCGGTAGTGGATTCTCAGGGGAATGTAGCATTGATCAACAGATTTCTGGAACAGAGACTGGCTATAATGTAATGTGGTGAATGCCAGGTTCCAAGCAATTGATTGTGATTGGGGACTTTGTAGTCAAAAGGACTAGGAGAAAGTGAGGACTGCACATGCTGGAGATCAGAGCCAAAAAGTGTGGTACTAGAAAAGCACAGCAGTTCGGGCCACATCTAAAGAGCAGGAACGTCAACATCTTCTAACAAAGGCTTATGCCCAAAAAGTCGAGTCTCCTGCTCCTGACCGGCTGTGCTTTTCAACTTTGTAGTCAGAGGCACAGCAACGTTTCTGTGGCCAAAAACAAGACATCAGAATGGTGTGTTGCCTCTCAAGAGTCAGAATCAAAGACATCTTGGAGAGGGTGCAGAATATTCTCAAATGGGAGAGGGACCAGCAGGAGGACATTGTACGCATTGGAACTAATGACATAGGAAGAGACAAAGATGAGATTCTGAGGAGAGAATATAGGAAGTTAGGCAGGAATTTAAAAAGTAGGTCCTCAAGGGTAGTAATACCCAAATCACTGGTGCCATGACTTAGTGAGGGTAGGAATAGGAGGATAGGTAGGATTAGGATTTAAATGAGTAAGGGAGTTTGGTGATGGGAACCAGGGAGATAGTAAGGAAAGAGATCAGTCTGAGACTGGCACAGTGGGAAAAGGAGTAAGTCTAACAGACAGGGCAGTCAAGAACAAAATAGAGAACAAGATAGGACTGATAAATTAAACTGCATTTATTTTAATACAAGAAGCCTAACCGGTGAGGCAGATGAACTCAGGCCATGGTTAGGAATATGGGACTGGGATATCATAGCAATTAAAGGGACATGTCTCAGGGATGGATAGGACTGGCAACTAAATGCTGTAGGAAGGATAGAAAAGGGGGCAAGAGAGAAGGGGGAGTGTCACTTTTGATTAGGGATGACATTACGGCTGTATTTAGGGAGGATATTCCTGGGATTATATCCAGGGAAGTTATTTGGGTGGAAAGGAGAAATAAAGGAGTGATGATCACCTTATTGGGATTATACTACAGCAGGAAATTGAGAAATAAATGTTAAGGAGATCTCAGTTACCTGTAAGAATAATAGGGTGGTTATGGGAAGGGATTTTAACTTCCCAAACATGTCCAGCTTCGAAAAGGACAACCCCTTCCAACTTTGCACAAATGCAAGGGGTTGGGTATTTATCCAGCTGCGAAAAATGATTTACCATGTATTTAAAATCCCCACAAAGGCAGCAACCCGTCAGGTTCACAATCAGTACAATGGGCATTGCCCTCTCATTACTGCTTTGCTGATTCCTTTATTTTCCGGCCTTCTGACTTCTGTCTCTACTTTTGCCCATAAGGCACAGGGCAGGCCTTGTAGAATCATGGAATTGCTTCTTGGTCAATATGCAAGGTGGCCATGGCTCCTTTGATAGTCCCTAGACCTTCCTGAGAAACATCCGGGTATTTAATTAGGACTTCACTCAGGCAGCCATTTTCTAATCAAAAAATATTGAGCCAAATGAGGTGAATCTTTCTCAACCAGTTTCACCCAACCAAGCTTGAGCCCGAGCGTTTTACTACAGTCAGCGGTAACTGAACTTGCTGCTTCTCATAAGAAACCAGAACTGAAGTTGTACCCTTAATCTGTAAAGGTTCCCTGGTATAGGTTCTCCATCTAGCTGAGGTCTTGTGCAAACTTAAGGGTTGGAGTTCAGAGTGAATTTTGTTAAAGGCAGGTTCTGCAATCACTGAAATGGTCATGCTGGTATTGACCTCCATTAGAACCGAGTGACTGTTTAACCAGATATTTATTTTGGTTTTGATTTGAATATTGTTAAGTAATTTAACTGTTCCAAACCAGATGTAAGTGGACTCTCCAGGTGGTGTATTGTCCAGGATACCGACCTCTTACTCCATTTACGTCTTTTGGGAAGCTTTTGCTCCTTCAAGTCCGCATATCAGCAGCAACTACAATGGCTTTACGGCCCGGATTCTGGAGAAAATGTTAACCGTTTGGCCGAGGCTTAGCCTTGTTTTGAGGTTTTGCTACCGGCTGACCTAGAGTTCCTCTGTTCAGGATCTATCCTAGGTAATGAGGTTATGTAATTACCTTCACTCAAGTGGTGTTCCCCAAGCTCAGTCAGAGTGGGGAGGGTGTCCACTCCCATCAGAATACCCTGTAACTCATCTGCTATTTGCAACATTTTCCATTGATAAAGCCAGCGGTAATGCCTGTTTGAAGTCCAGTTGGGCTTCAGCTAGTAGGCACTTTTGCATGATAACATCATTAATTCCACATGCCAAATGGTCTCTCTGCATCTCATTAATGGTTAGACAGAAGTCACATTCTTTGTCCAGTTGTCTTAACCTCATCAAAAATCCCAGTATGGATTCCCCTGTTTTTGAATTGCCAAGTAAAACCGATAGTGTCTCAGAATCAGAGGAGGCTTGGGGTTGTAATATTCCTTAACGAAATCCGTCAACTCTTGAAAGGTCTTAGTGTCTGGTGCCTTTGGGAAAGTTAGGCTTCCAATAACCAAAAAAGTTGCAGGTCCACATGCTGCCAAGCTCATTGTTCTTCATCCACCCCAATGTCATTTGCCTGGAAAGTATAACACATGCTTTTCATATACTGGGCCCAGGCTTCAACAGTAGGATCGAATGAGGCTAGCTTCCCAAATAATGACATGATGCAGAAATGCTCATCACAATTTAGTGACGATTGTGGCAAGTGAATTTCTTCAGGAGCATCCTCTTCTCTCTTCCCACTGAAACAATTCCATAGAGGCTGGTATCCCATCACTAAATCCCCTTTATTTACACATGGAGAGTCCTTGACACTGATCCAGCCCCCTCAGAGCCAGGTCTCAGAGTGAACAGGATGTCTGATACTCGTGTTCTTTTTTTTCTTTAATCTTTTTCTTTTCTTTTGTTTCTTCGCCCACCCAACACCTGACAGTGGTAGTGCTTATTTTTCCTCTGCACCCATGTCATGTGTGTGCAGGTGTCGGACACAGTGAAGAACAAGTGTGTGAATCTTTATTTATATTCTACCACCAGGAAGAAAGGAAACACCCGACTGGTCAATGATAAGCAGTGCCCTTCTTAAGACAGGGCAATGCTGCGTGATCAGACACTTTTTTTTTGTTAACCAGGGCTCCCTGATTGGACCAGAATAACAGCCCCAATCAGGGTACTCATATCCTATGAGTTTTGCCTGGCTAATCTCATTACAATCATTACATAAAGAAGAAATAGGAGGGGACTGTGGATAGATCCTTCGGCAACTTTCGAGTTACTAGTGTGAGAACAGAAACAGAAGCCATTGCAAGTGATGCCCTGGCTGTGATTAGATGAGAATGGAGCCAAATGAGAGCAGTTTCTACCAATTTCGATGGCAGACATTTAGCAAATAATATGAGTCCGGCTGGAATATGGCCCTTGCACTACCATTCCTGAAAGGGTCAAGCACTCAAATTGTAGCAAAGGTCATTTTTAAGAAGGTGCACTACTGTAGATTGTCTAGGAGTACTGTGGAATTCAATTGAAGATGTTTTGATGAATTCTTGTATTTACCAGAGAGATTCTCTCATCCTCACAGAAAAGGCAGAGGAGTAGGTGTCCTGAAACATAAAGGTTGCAACACACATGGGAGCTGTAGTGTCAACTCAGCGAAGAGATGGAGCAGAAGCTGCAGACAGCTCCCTGTTCAATACTAAGTTGGAGCTACACTTCTTCATTGCTCCTTCTGTGGGGGCAGGAGGCTGCCTGCCAGATCACCCAATACTCCCAGTATCTTGGCGTGCATTGTTGTCAGTGCTCTGACATTCCTCTGTCATTGCCCATATTCTCTGTTGCCATCATGGTGCAGGGCATGGTGCTGCTGTCCCTGGAGAGCTCTACAACCTCTTCAGCTTTGTGGCCCAGCGGCATCTGCACTCAGCAGAAAGGGAGAGCCTGCCAAGGGTGGCAGAGAACACCGGGCATGGAGAGGCTGGCAGCCCTGGCCAGGTCAAGAGGTGGCTTTGGGAGGGGAGTGGTCATGGACTGATTGAACCAGTGGAGGGGACTAAGGGGAGAAAAGAGTGGGTGGAGAAGGGAGGGAGTTAAGGGGGTCGAGGGACTAGGGAGGGTGTGGAGGGGAGAAGGGAGGTGGGAAAGGGAATGGAGGTGGTAAACGGGTGAAAGGGAGAAAGGAGCTAAAGGAGTAGAGGGGAAAGAGGAGGGGATCAACTGTGTGGAGGAGAAAGCAGAGGGGTGGTAACATGACTGTCAGATCAGCCATTATCCTATTGAATGGCGGAACAGGCCAGAGGGGCCTTATGGCCTACACCATCTCATCATTTTATGGATGTTACCCCATTGGGTCCTTCATCTGAGCTTCTACAGCACAACCCATCCATGAGCCCACCCTCCTGTCACATTATTTCCCTGTAATTATTTTGTCTGATCATAGACCTCAGAGCAGCGACTTCCGGAATCAGAACCTCTAACCAGCGGGAATGTTGGTTGCAGCCATTCATGTTAAAGTGACTCCCCCCAACATGCTAATTCTTCCTTCATTTGAGCCTCCAAGATATATGCAGTGCCACCTCACCATCTGATCAAGTGAGTCTCCTCTTCACTAATGCCAACAGAATGCATTACGGAAGTTTGCTTAAGGATAGAGGCACCTGGCAGCAAAAAGAATGAACAATGAGGAACCTGTTTGGCATTCAAATGACATTTTGCCCACCTCAGTTGGAAACTAGCATTGGCAAGTACAAATTGCGATGCCCACGGCCAGAACGCTGGACACACAATGTTCTAGCCACAGATGTGCTTCTCTGTCCTCTTCCTTGAGATGCTGCGTTTGGGCTGGCACAGCTTGTTTGGTGCCTCAAAGCTGGAATTCAGAAGGGGAAATTGAGGGAGGGAAAGAGAGTGGGATAAAAATGAAAAGGTTGATGGTCACACCCTTTACTGATTCCCCATCAAACTGGACAGCATGAAGAGGATGTGCTACAAGTTGAGAAGGAACTTACGATAGGAAAATAGAGTCATACTCGACATTCTCAGCAATGCCACATGGCACGGCCTTCTTCTTACCAGCCTCAAGATATGCAGAACAGTCTCCTCCATCGACCTCAGGATATGCAAGAATCATCCTCCAGCAATTTCCATCTACTGTGCCATGTTGTCATGCAGTAGCAGTGATTGTGTTGCAGTGTTTGAGAGATGCTCCTGCTATACCTGACTAACTGGAGGCAATGAGAGGTTTGCTCTGAGGCTGGCAGCATTGGTAGGTGTGTGACTGGTAAGTGGTCTATTTGGATAAGAGATACGGGCCCTGAATGCCAATGGGTGCTGTTGGGTGTGTGAAGGCAGTGTGGTGCTTTGAGCCACATAAGACATTGGCGGTATGGTGGTAAATGCCTGATGAAGATATAATTACTAACCTTTGCAAATTAGGTTTTTAGACTTTTTTATTACAATGCTTCAAAGTCCTTGGAGCCAGGTGGGAGGATTCAATGTCCTTGATCTCTTGCTTCCACTTCCTTCTTGTGGTCCTTAAGGCCCCCTGGTACTGTATTACATCCTGTCCAACTCTGCCAATAATACTTACAGTACCAGCTCCACACATATCACCTTAAAATCTTACATGTGTCCAGGTGGTCAGTAGTCTGTCATTCAAATAATTCACCCAGCTGCCAATACCACCAGCTTCATACCAACCTCTCAGTGCCTCCATACACCTTTACCAAGATTGTTCAGTGCACTTCGACTCTAAGAAAGACAGCCTGCCTTTAAGATGTGAAGGCTGGTTGTGTCATGTGTTGCCAGCAGAATGCTTTGCAGAAGCTTTCTTAAGCATAAAGGCACTTGACAGTAAAAAAAATAAACAGAGAGGAACCAGTTTGACAACACACTATAATCGTCCATTATAATTATGTTTTGCCCATCTCAGTTGGAAACCAGCATTCCCAGGTATCAAATTGCAATGCCCACATTCAGAATCCTGGGCACACAACGTTCTAGCTGCAAATGTGCCAATGCTACTGATCTGATTGTCAACATGTTCAACCACTCAAACCAGCTCCAGTCATTGTCATAAATGCAGTAAAAATGGATTGCCAATTTTCAGCTTTCATCATCTAATTCTTAATACCTGGGACCTTTCATGAACTGAAACAGTTTTTAATAAGGAAAAAACAGGTTTAAAATGGCCATAATGGTTGATCCAACATCATTAAACACCAAGTCTGAACTGAAATTAATCAAAATATCTGAAACAAGTAATTCAGATCTTTATCTCCTGTTTGATTTGTACTTTTCTGGAATTTCATATATTGGAATAAAAGTCACCTTCTGACTATCCAACTTGGGAAAGACAACAAAGCTGGGCATGCTGACACATAAAGAAACATTGATTCAGGAGACAGCTTTTGGGAGTAGAGCACAATCCTTACCCTAACCCTATCACAATGGCTTTGTAACAGCAGAATTAGAAAGCTTGCTTTCTCTCTATGTTCCTCTTCGCCTCTTAAGAAACAGCATCTAGTGATAAAGCAAATTGACAAAGAATCCATTCACTCATAACTCAAGGATATGCACAAATTTTGCTGCTGCTGAGGATAAAATGCATCAGTTGAAGAATAATAATAAACTAAATTGCAGATGCTGGAGATCTGAAGGAAACAAAAAGAGAACATGCTGGAGAAAGGTCATTGGACTTGAAATGTTATCGCTATTTTCTCTTCATAGGTGCTGCCAGACCTGCTGAGTTTCTCCAGCAAATTCAATTTTTGATGGTGTCAATAGAAGACCCATGGTCTCAGGTTAAAACCTAACACCTTGTGGACTATTATACTTGTGTTTCTGTATGTGGTTGGTGTAATATTTATTATTTTTTGGGGGGTTAGTAAGTTATAAAATTTCTCTTTCTAAACCTTATAATTGGCTTCCTTTTTGATTCCAGGCAACTTTGGAACTATGTCTTTTTTTATTGCAGCATGACAGAGCTGCGTGTTCAAATGATTGTAATAATCTTTGTGGTCAACTAAGAGGATGAAAAACCCAGTCACAAATTAGGACTTCAATTACTCTCATGATACGTTACAGAGAATCGTATGGAAATTGCAGCACAAAAAACAGTCCATTAGGTGCAATAATCTATCCCTCTGCATCTATTTCCAAAAAGTCAGCTCAACAGATACGTGACACATTTGGGATGAAATTCTATTAATATAATAGCTAACAAATCCATGAATGACTGCTCATTTCCACATTAGTTGTCATAGTTACAGAGATCCTTCCCTGAATCATCTTCACGAGTTCAATACCAAACGTAATCACAATGTAAACAAAATTGTCTCCAGAGTCATGTAACAATAAGCAGTTAACTTCATCACAGAATTACTACAGTGTGGAAACAGGCCATTTGGCCCAACAAGTCCACACCGATCCTCCGAAGGATATCCCACCCAGACCCATTCCCTGAATGCTCTCCATTTCCCCTAACGAATGCACCTAGCCTACACATCCCTGAACACTATGGGCATTTTAGCATAGCCAATCCACCTAACCTGCACATCTTTTGACTGTGGGAAGAAACTAGAGCACCTGGAGGAAACCCACGCAGGACCTTGGCACTGTGAGGCAGCAATGCTAACCACTGAGCCACCATGCTGTCCTCACTTTTTAAATCAGAGATCATATTAGTGCAAAAACTTGCTAAATTGCTTAAATTCATTGTACTAGTCATAGAATCATACAGCGTAGAAACAGGCCTTTTAACCCACCATGTCCATGCTGATCAACAAGCACAAAACCACATTAATCCTATTTAACTGCATTGGTCCATAGCCTCCTTTACCCCAGCATTTGAAGTACTCATCCAGATGCTTCTTAAAAATCAGGAGAGTACCTGCCTCTGCCTCTGTTCCACGTATCTACCATCCTCTGAGTGAACACTTTTTTCTCAGATCTCCTCCAAACCCTTTACTTCTCACCTTAAACTTATGCCCTCTGGTCTTAGACGCATCTGCCACGGGGAAAAGATTCTCATGATCCACTCTGCCTATAGCTCTCATCATTTTGTATACCTCAATGAAATCTCTTCTCAGCCTCCTCTACTCCAAAGAAAATAAATGTAGCCATTCCATCTGTCCTCATAACAGACTTTTCATCTCAAACAACATCCTCTACACCCTCTCCAGAGCAATCATGTCCTTCCAGTAGTGTGGCGACCAGAACTGCACATTGTATTCCATCTGTGGCTTAACCAATGTTTTATAAAGTTGTAACAAGACCTCCTTGCTCCTATATTCTATGCCCCAGCCAATGATGGCAATCAACTGTGATGGTAGGCTGAGGAATGGCAGATGGAGTTTAATTCAGATAAAGTGTTGCATTTTGATAAGACAAATCAGGGCAGGACTTATTGGAGCTTGGGCAGTGTTGTCAAACAGAGGGACCAGGGGGGCAGGTGCATAATTCCTTGAAAATGGCATCACAGGTAGACTGGGTGGTGAAGAAGGCTATCTGCATGCTTGTCTTCATTGGTTAGGGCATCGGGCACAGGTATTGGGACACCATGCTACAACTGTACAAGACATTAGCAAGGCCACATTTGGAGTATTGTGTGCAATTCTGGTCACCTAATTTTAGGAAGGGTGTTATTAAACTGGAAAGGGTGCAAAAAGATTTACAGAGACTGGAAGGTTTGAGTTATAAGGATAGGCTGGGTCTTTTTCCCTGGAGTTGAAACTTTATTGCTGGAACAGCACAGCAGGTCAGGCAGCATCCAGGGAACAGGAGATTCGACGTTTCGGGCACAGGCCCTTCTTCAGGAATGAGCAGAGAGTGTTCAGCAGGAGCAAGTGGAAAATGAAGTGTTGTTCTTTGAACTTGCGTTAAGGAACACTGCAACAGATCTGGGACAGAAATGTTGGTGTAGGAACACAGTGGTGTGTTGAAGTGGAGGCAGTGGGAAACTCTGGGTCATGTTTTACAGACAGAGTGTAGGTGTTCAGCAAAGCGGTCATCAAATCTGTGTTTCATCTCCCCCGATATACAGGAGACCACATTCTGAGCAGTGAATGAAATAAATGAGTTGAGAGAAGTGCAGGTAAGCTGCTGCTTCACCTGGAAGGTGTGCCTGAGGCCTTGGATACTGAGGTTGGAGGAAGTAAATCGGCAAGTAAGTCACCTTGTGCAAGACCAACCCCTTCCCACAAACGTCACTTCAATATATTACCACCTTTCCTGAGCTGTTAACAGTTCTGATGAAGAATCGCCAGACTCGAAATATTATCTTGCTTTCAAAGAACACAGAACATTACAGCACAGTCCAGGCTCTCTGACCCTCAATGTTGTGCTGACCTGTGAAACCAGCCTGAAGCTGAACTAACCTGCATTGTTGCATTATCATCCATATGTTTATCCAATGGCCATTTAAAAAGACATTAAAGTCGGTGAGTCTACTACAGTTGCAGGCAGGGAGTTTCACGCCATTACTACTCTCTGAGTAAAGAAACTACCCCTCTGACATCTGTCCTATATCTATCACCGCTCAATTTAAAGCTATGTCCTCTCATGCTAGCCATCACTATCCGAGGAAAACGTCTCTCTCTGCTAACACTATCTAATCCTCTGATCATCTTTCACATCTCTATTAAGTCACCTCTCAACCTCTTCCTTCTAACGAAAACAGCCTCAGGTCACTCAGTCTTTCCTCAGAAGACCTTCCTTCCATACCAGACAATATCCTCATAAATCTCCTCTGCATCTTTTCCAAAACTTACACATCCTTCCTATAATGTGGTAACCAGAACTGTACGCAATACTCCAAGTGCGGCCACACCATAGTTTCCTACAGCTGCAACATAACCCCATGGTTCATATGCCTTCTTAACAATCCTATTAACCTGGGTGGCAACTTTCAGGGATCTATGTACATGGACACGGAGATCTTTCTGCTCATCCACACTGCAAGAACCTTACCATTACCCCAGTACTCTGTATTACTGTTACTTCTTCCAAAATGAATCACCTCACACTTTTCTGCATTAAACTCCATTTGCCACCTTTCAGCCCAACTCTGCAGCTTATCTATGTCCCTCTGTAAGCAGCAATATCCTTCAGCACTGTCCACAGCTCGACCGACCTTAGAGTCATTTGTAAATTTACTAACCCATCCTTCTACGCCATCATCCAGGTCATGTATAAAAATGACAAACAGCAGTGGCCCCTAAACAGATCCTTATGGTATACCACTAATAACTGAACACCAGGATGAACATTTGCCACCACCACTCTCTGTCTTCTTTCAGCTAACCAATTTCTGATTCATACCACTAAATCACCCTCAATCCCATACCTCCATATTTACTGCAACAGCTTACCATGGGGAACCTTATCAAACGCTTTACTGAAATCCATGTACACCACATCAACCACTATACCCTCATTCATCTTCTCAACCATCTCAATAAGCTTTGCGAGGCACGACCTGCCCTTCACAAAACTGTGTTGACTATCCCTAATCAAATTGTTCCTTTCTAGTTAATAATAAATCCTATATCTTATAATTCTTTCCAGCACTTTACCCACAACTGAAGTAAGGCTCACTGCTCTATAATTACCAAAGTTGTCTCTACTCCCCTTCTTGAACAAGGGGACAACATTTGCTATCTTCCAGTCTTCTGGCACAATTTCTGTCGACAATGACGACATAAAGATCAAAGCCAAATGTTCTGCAATCTCCTTCCTGGCTTCCCAGAGAATCTGAGGATAAATCACATCCGGCCCAGGGGACTTATCTATTTTCACACTTTCCAGAATTGCTAACACCTCCTCCTTACGAACCTCAGTCCCATCTCATCTAATAGCCTGTACCTCAGTGTTCTCCTCAACAACATTGTCTCTTTCCAGTGTAAATACTAATGAAAAATATTCATTTAGCACCTCTCCTATCTCCTCGGACTCCAAGCACAAATTCCCACTCCTGTCCTTTCTTCTCACAGATGCTACCATATCAGCAGAGTCTCTGCAGAAATTTCTGTTTTGTTTCCAATCTCCAGCATTCGCTGTTGTGTTTTAATTCCCAAATGAGCCTGACTTTACAAGCAAATGTGACTGACTGAGTTCCAGCTGACAAAGAGGGAAGGAGCAGAAAAGCTGGGTGACTGGTTGGCCAATAAAATCTGAGTGCTTTGCTGAAGCATGCAAATATTTTTCAAAGCACAACATCTGTCAGACAAATAAGTCATTTGTTTAATCTCCGCAAAGAACTATTCAATGCTGATGGCTTGTGAAGGCTTATGATGCTGGGAGCTTAGCTTCAGTAATGTGTGTAAGATCCTTTCATTGTTCTAAATACCTACAGTGTGGCTGTTAGAAGATGCAGCTTGTGGGCTGTTACATCCACATTTCTGTCAAGTCCTAATGATATGTTAAAAGCCAAAAGAACTGCGGCTGCTGTAAATCAGAAACAAAAACAGAAATTGTTGGAGAGACTCTGCTGGTATGGTAGCATCTGTGGGTTCTGAGGCTCAGTCGACCCAAAACGTTTCTCTTCACAGATGCTGCCAGCTCTAATGCTATGTTCGGCGGGGACAGAGGTCGGCGTGGGGGCTCTTTTTCCCTGGAGTATAGGAGATTTATAACATCATGAATGGCATTAATAGTGTGAATAGCCACGGTCTTTTCCCAAGGGTAGGGGAGTTCAAAATTAGAGAACATATGTTTAAGATGAGAAGGGAATGAATTAGAAGAGACCTGAGGGGCAACCTTTTCACACAGAAGGTGGTGCATATGTGGAATGAGCTGCCAGAGGAAGTGGTAAGGCAGTTACAGTTACAACATTGAAAAGACATTTGGATAGGTACATGGATAGGAAAAGTTTGGAGGGATATGAGCCAAATGCAGGCAAATGGAATGAGTTCAGTTTAGGAAACATGATTGGCATGGACAAGTTGAGCAGAAAGGCCTGTTTCAGCACTGTATGACTCTATGATTATATCCCATATGTGCCACCTTCATCGCTCTGTCTGCCTTCAGGAATCTATGGCCTTGCACAACAAGATCCCTTTATTCCTCAGTACTCCCTAGGGATGTACTATTCTTTGTGTATGTCCTTCCCTTCTTAAACCTCCCAAAATTTATCACCTCACACTTATTGGGAATATGTTCCTTCTGCCATTGCTTTTCTCAATTTCCCAACTGATCATTATCTAATTATGGCCTGAGACCATCCTCCTTGTTATCAACAACAATAAGTTGTTTTTGTTGCTTCATGGTAAATTTTTGTGTTGTAAATATATAAATCGATATGGAAACTTCAAATCCCAGAAACTGATGATAAGGAGATGACAAAAAGTAATTGTTTTAGAAACATTTAAAAATAAATTGGAAATCAAACACCTGATTCATGGAACAATAGCATGATAACTAATGTTGGATTCATACCTTTGCCATTGCAAAAGTTCATTTAAGATTTACAAATTTAAGTATATACAAAAGGAAATGATCAAAATTATGACAAGAAGTAAGCTTAAAGAAGAAAAGATATTCATGCTTATGTAACAATTTATATATTGTGACATAAGGTGTATGATATATATAAATGTCATTTATTTTAGTTTGGATATTGAACTTATGTTCTGTGCTGTTTGGTTTGTGCATATGCAGGGGTTTAATGATTAATAAATGTCAGTCTTCCTGGACCCTTTTTAAAAAAAAGCATATGAGAGAAACAGCTCCTTGAGTGATGTTGGAAAATTGTTTCAGTTTTACAATTGGACAGATTAAACACCAAAATCTCACTTGCTTTTAATTTAGAATAATCACTGTTTTAAAAATTAGAAAAAAAAAACCATAGGTTGAAAAGCCATGGTTTTATTTCACAGAACTCTTAGTTGAAGTCAGATGTCGAAACAATTCTTCCTGGAGAAAGGATTTATTTCAGAACCATTAGAAAATAGTTTACTTCCATATAATAGGGGTTGGAAGTCCCAGACCAGAAACGCTTGGTCAGAATCCTGAATGTATTATTCAAAACTGAGAAAGTTTAAGCTCAGTTGTATGACTAAGCAAGGAAGAGGCTATCAACTGCCAAGACCAGGAATTAAAAAAAACAGTTAAAGTTACAGGTGTGATGGAGAAATGAACTCTCTCTGGTATTTGAGCACTGGAAAGTGATGATGTGGAGATAGATAGGATTTTGTTCTGCCTTGTGTAGTTGAAATCTTTCAAGTTGTATTTTATGGAAATAGCTTTGTCATTATATTTTATTTTGACTTTCTTTTCATAATAATTTTTTTGTCTTACTGTTAAAACCAAATCTGCAGCATTGTGTGCATGTGTTTCAGTGAAATACCAACTCATAGAGATGTACAGCACGGAAACAGGCCCTTTGGTCCAACCTGTCCAAGCCGACTAGATATCCCACCCCAATCTAATCCCTCCTGCCAGCACCCTGCTCATATCCCTACAAACCCTTCCTATTCATATACCCATCCAAATGCCTTTTAAATGTTGCAATTGTATCAGCCTCCACCACTTCCTCTGGCAGCCAATTCCATACACGTACCACCCCTGCATGAAAATGTTGCCCCTTAGGTTACTTTTATAACTTTCCCCTCTCACCCTAAACCTATGCCAAATGTGAGGACTGCAGATGTTGGAACTCAGAGCCTAGATTCTTGGATGTTGCCTGACCTGCTGTGCTTTTCCAGCGCCACTCAAATCTAAACCTATGCCCTCTAGTTCTAGACCTCCACCCACCCCCTCCCCCAGGGAAAAGATTTTATCAATTTGCTCTATCCATTTTGTAAACCTCTATAAGGTCACCTCTCAGCCTCCGACGCTCCAGGGAAAACAGCACCGGCCTGTTCAGCCTCTCCCTATAACTCAAATCCTCCAACCCTGGCAACATCCTTGTAAATTGTTTCTAAAACCTTTCAAGCTTCACAACATCTTTCCAATAGGAAGGAGACCAGAATTGCATGCAATATTCCAGCAATGGCCTAATCGATGCCCTGTACAGCTACAACATGTCCTCCCAACTCTTGTACTCAATACTCTGACCAACAAAGGAAAGCATACCAAACTCCTTCTTCACTATCCTATCTACCTGCGACTCCACTTTCAAAGGTCTGTGAACCTGCATTCCAAGGTCTCTTTGGTCAACAACACTCCCTAGGACCTTACCATTAAGTGTATAAGTCTTGCTAAGATTTGCTTTCCCAAAATGCAGCACCTCACATTTATCTGAATTAAACTCTATCTGCCACTTCTCAGCCCATTGGCCCATCTGATCAAGATCCTGTTGTAATCTGAGGTAATCTTCTTCACTGTCCACTACACCTCCAATTTTGTCATCTGCAAACTTACTAACTATATCTGTTATGCTCACATCCAAATCATTTACATAAATGATGAAAAGTAGTGGACCCAGCACCAATTCTTGTGGCACTCCACTGCTCACAGGCTTCCAGTCTGAAAAACAACCCTCCACCACCACCCTCTGTCTTCTACCTTTGAGCCAGTTCTGTATCCAAATGGCTAGTTCTCCCTGTATTCCGTGAGATCTAACCTTGCTAACCAGTCTCCCATGGGGAACCTTCTCAAATGCCTTTGAAGTGCATATAGATCACATCTACTGCTCTGCTCTCATCAATCCTCTTTGTTACTTCTTCAAAAAATTCAATCAAGTTTGTGAGACATGATTTCCCACGCACAAAGCCATGTTGACTATTTCTAATCAGTCCTTACTTTCCAAATACATGTACATCCTGTCCCTCAGGATTCCCTCCAACAACTTGCCCTACGCCAACGTCAGGCATACTGGTCAATAGTTCCCTGGCTTGTCGTTACCACTCTTCTTAAACAGTGGCACCATGTTAGCCAACCTCCAGTCTTCTGGCACCTCACCTGTAACTATCGATGATACAAATATCTCAGCAAGAGGCCCAGCAACCACTTCTCTAGCTTCTCACAGAGTTCTCGGGTACACCTGATCAGGTCCTGGGGATTTATCCACCTTTACCCGTTTCAAGACATCCAGCACTTCCTCATCTGTAATATGGACATTTTGCAAGATGTCACCATTTATTTTGCTACTTTCTATATCTTCCATGTCCTTTTCCACAGTAAATACTGATGCAAAATACTTGTTTGGTGTCCCCCTCCATTTTCTGCAGCTCCACACAAAGGCCGCTTTGAAGGCCCTATTCTCTCCCTAGTTACCCTTTTGCCCTTAATGTATTTGTAAAAATCCTTTGGATTCTCCTTAATCTTAAGTATACTCCTACTTTCTTTATACTCTTCTAAGGATTCACTCGATCTATCCTGTCTATACCTGACATATGCTTCCTTCTTTTTCTTAACCAAACCCTCAATTTCTTTAGTCATCCAGCATTCCCTGTACCTACCAGCCTTTCCTTTCACCTAACAAGAATATACTTTCTCTGAATCCTCGTTATCTCATTTCTGAAGGCATCCCATTTTCCAGCCGTCCCTTTACCTGCGAACATTTGCCCCCAATCAGCTTTTGAAAGTTCTTGCCTAATACCGTCAAAATTGGTCTTTCTCCAACTTAGAACTTCAACTTTTAGATCTGGTCTATCCTTTTCCATTACTATTTTAAAACTAATAGAATTATGGTCGCTGGCCCCAAAGTGCTCCCCCACTGACACCTCAGTCACCTGCCGTGTCTTATTTCCCAAGAGTAGGTCAAGTTTTGCACTTTCTCTAATAGGTACACCCACATGCTGAATCAGAAAATGTTCTTGTACACACTTAACAAATATCTCTGCATCTAAACCCTTAAGACTATGGCAGTCCCAGTCTATGTTTGGTTTTACAATTTGTTTTGTTTTACAATTATGCTCTATTTAGTTAGTGTTCATCTTCTTACTGTATTTTATTTCTGTGCATTGCTTTGAAAGGTATACTTTATATGCATTCTTAGATATTGCGGCTAGCTCCTGGACTGCATCTTGTCAAGGCTTTGGAGGAGTTATTTAGATAGAACTGAAATTTTAGTGGCATTTTATTGGTGTTCCATTACAATACGTAAACAGGCGTTTCTTGAATTTCTACTTAGAGACTGAAGGGATTTCCACTGGATTTCACTCCAGTCTCTTAACACACAAATGTGCAGTTTGGATCAAAGGTGTTTTTCCTTGAGGGCTGCAGTAAAATGTTCTTAAGGCAGTCCATTTTACTTCTGGCACTTCTTGTCTTGGGTAAGCACAGAAATATTCTGTCTTTCTGTCTGACTGTCAACATATAGGCTCACTTGAGAATTGTAATGACCAGGCTGTCTTCTGTGCTGTTTCCACTGAATAATAATCATTTGTCTTTCATAAAAATTTAGATATATTCTTGAGGTCAAGGATAAATTGAAATCCGTTTGATGTTTTGGTGATGGCAAAGCTGTAGCAATAAGATAGCATGACTTTAAATGTTATATATCTTCTAAAGCTTAGATTATAAATTTTCTGATGGCTCCCTTGGAAGGATATCTCCTAAAGCCAGAGAAAATCTAATTATCCCTCTGCATTGGGGTAGACATATTTGAAAATGTATGTTTTGTCACCTTGAAATGGATTTCAGAGGATCAAGTGAGTGCACAGTGCAGTGCCTTGGTCTCAGAGGCTGAAATCAGTGTGTGTTCAATTGAACAAACAATTAAAGTCTTTAATACAAGGGGATCAAGAACAAATTTAATGGATTTAGATTTTTCTGTTGTACTGAAACTAAGGAAGGCATTGCAACCACAAACTAAAGCATGGAATTGGTGTTACAGGAAAGTGGGCTAGCACTCTTTGAGATTTGTTCTTACAAATATTTGGGAAGAAAAGATTTGCACAGAAGGTCATACATTAAAGGAATTAGAATTCAGACAAACCATTCAAAATAAATAGAAAGTTGGGAGATTAATTCCTGACGTTTACTTTTTTACCTTCGCAGTGGCAGTTGCATTTAAGTCATTTTTGATGTTGCTTTTTCAGCTTCAGTGTTGAGATTGACAATTCTTTTCAAGTGGTCTTTATTCATCAGTATACTCATCTAAACTTGACTTTCAATTTCAGACTCCAAAATAACAACATTTTATTATAGCGATCACTTTTATCTTTATTACTTCTTCTCCTTTTCCTGGTTATGAGTTCTGCCTCGTGCCAACATCATGCTCATTTACATTTCAGACATGCTCTTCAGCTTTACTGTGCAGAGTGCAATAGTTTGATGATTATTTCTTCAAACAACTTATTTTCCACTCATATAGGAGGATCTTTCTTTTCATAGCAGACCAAAGTCTAAAAGGTTTCTACTCATTCTTCCAAGGAGCAGGAATAGGACACTGTTGCCATGAAAATAGTAGTAGAGAATTTATGACGAGCTAATACAGTCAGTTCTTCTATAAAGCAATGCGTTCTTGTGTAACCCCACATTACAGAAAAATTACACTTTATAAACAGCACTTAAAGTGTTGCCGATGTAACCGTGTGACATTCAACACATGTTTTAAAAATTCATACTTAGAAACAGCATCCCCAATTTGTCAATCATGTTATAGCGAATTCACGTTGATGAAATTTGTGTTTTAACAGAATGACCTGTAACACATGTCACTGGATTTGTAATCCAGAGTCCCCAAGAAAATATTCTGGTAATGTGGTTTTGAATACCTCCATGACAAATGATGAATTGTCAATTCAGTAAAGAGTTAAAAATCACACAACACCAAGTTATAGTCCAATAGGTTTAATTGGAAGCACTAGCTTTCAGAGCGCTGCTCCTTCATCAGGTGGTTGTAGATAACCTGGTGTTGTGTGATTTTTAACTTTGTACATTCCAGTCCAACACCAGCATCTTCAAATCAATTCAGTAAAGGCTGAGTTAAAAGCTGACCTAACAACCACCAAATAATCTTTGTTGATTCTTGTAAAAACCCATTTGGTTCAGTAATCTGCTTTACGGAAGAAAATCTGTTATTCTTGTGACTCTGTAGTCATAGAGACATACAACATGGAAACAGAACCTTTGGTCCAATCCCACCCATGTTTCCAAATTAAACTAGCCCCACCTTCCTGTGTTTGGCACAAATCCCTCCAAACCTTACCACTCATGAACTTAGGCAAATGTCTATTAAACGTAACTGTACCTGCATCCACCACTTTCTCAAGCAGTTCATTCCACACACAAACCACTCTGTGTGTAAAACACTTGCTCCTCATGTCCTTTCCAAATCTTTCTCATCTCGCCAAAAATGTGTCCCCTAAATTTGACCTCCCCAGCCCAAAGGAAAAGACCCTTGTCATTTGTCTTACCTATGCCCCTCATGATTTATAAATCTCAATAAGGTCACCCTTAAACTTCCTACGCTCCAGTGAATAAAGGTCCCAGCCTTTCCATCAATTTCTGTATCACAAGCCCTGCAATCTGGTAAATCTCTTCTTGAACTCTCTCCAGTTTATTAATATCCTTCTCATAACAGGATGACCAGAACTGTATGCAGTACTGTAGAAAAGGCCTCACCAATATCCTGTACAATCCCAATATGATGTCCCAACTCCAATATTCAGAGTTCTAAGCAATGAAGGCAAGCCTGCTAAATGCCTTCTTCACCATCAAGTCTACATGTGATGCAAATTTCAACAAATCATGTATCTGAATGCTTAGGTCTCTCTGTTCTACAACACTATCCAGAGCCCCACCATTAAATGTATAAGTCCTGCTCTTGTTTGGCTTACCAAACTGCAATACTTTGTATTTATCCAAATTAATTCCATCTGCCACTCTTCAGCCCATTGACCCAACTGATCAAGATCTCTTATTTAATCTTAGATTATCTTCTTCCCTGTCCACTACACCACCAATTTTGGTGGCATCATCAAATTTATTATCAATGCCTCCTGTACTCTTATCCAAATCATTTAAATAAATGATAAATAAAAGTGGACTTAGTACCAATCCCTGTGGAACACCACTATTCTTAGGCTCCCAATCAAAAAACTAATCCTCGTACCACCATCCTTTGTCTCCTACTACCAAACAAATTTTGCACTTAATTGACAGCTCACCCTGAATCCCATGTGATCTTACTTTATTAATTAGTTTACCAGGAAGAATCTTTTCAGAGACTTTACTAAAGTCCAAGTAAACAACATCTACAGCTCTACCTTCATCAATCTTTTTGACTACTTCATTAAAAAACCTCAGTCAGGTTTGTGAGATCTGATTTTCCTCACACAAAATCCTGCTGACTATCCCTAATCAATCCTTGCCTCGCCAAATGCATTTAAAATTTCAGACTCACCCCAACAACTTACCCACCACCGATGTCAGACTCCAGCCCCAAACAGTGTGGTTGGCCCTTCAATGCCACCTAAAATCGGCCAGCAAACCATTCAGTTGCATCAAATTTACAAAATCTCAAGGAAGAACAGAAATAAGACAGACCACTTGGTGTCAACCTAGGCAGTGGAAGCGACAATCATAAAACCCGACAATATTGACCTGCAGACTCCTCCTTTCTAATTAACTGCTGGCTGTGTGCTAAAACTGGATGAGCTATCCTACGAACTAGGCAAACGACACCCTGATATATTGTCACACATATGGAATCACATCTTACAGACATTGTCCTGGATACCACCATTACTATCCGACTGGTAGGACAGACCCTCCACAGGTGGCAGCACAGTAGTGCAGTTGGGAGAGGTTGACCAACCAGAGGTTTTGTCACCCAGAGTTTATTATCCATGATGTCATTTCCTCTAGATGAGTGAGGGATATGTCGTGCCTGACAAGCTGACAGCTGCACTATGTTATTATGCAACTAGCTGCTTCCAAATATCCATGGAGGACCTATGTGGGACCTCACAACCCTCAACCCTCGACATATCAAGGCTGTTATCAATATAGTTTGTACCAGATCATTCCCCTTCATCTCATTTCCCATGAGGAGGCTAGTACTTTTGCCCAGGTAGTAGGTTTGGCCAAGGTAATTTACATTTCCCAAGTGCAGTGCACTATAAATTGTATACATGTCACATTGAGATTTCCATATCAAATGAAATGCAAACTTCATCAACGGAAAAGAATTCCATTTCTTCAATGTGCAAGTCAGCCGTGATCTGGGTACCATTTGCAAGAGGTTTGCACCAGGTACCCTGGGAACTATTCTGCTAGAGTTCTGTCTTGAGAACTCCAATGTTTCTGCTTTCTTTCAATGATATATGCTTTATAAGGCTGATTACTGAGAAATAAGGAAAGCCGTGGTTATGATGAATCTATTATGTAACTGCCTGACCGAAACTGAACAGAGATAGACAATGATGCCCATTCTTCAACCGGACCATCATGAAGCCGATGCTAGGCCTTCTGACCATGACATTTGATGCATTGATCAGTCTAGGGAGGCCTTGCAGTACAGTCCAGGCACAGTGTGACCCATAGCCCTTGCATGCTGTGCTCTGCAAAGAGAGGATGTGATGTACACTGAAGATCTGCAGTACAGTCCAGGCACAGTGTGACTCATAGCCCTTGCATGCTGTGCTCTGCGAAGAGAGGATGTGATGTACACTGAAGATCTGCAGTACAGTCCAGGCACAGTGTGACCCATAGCCCTTGCATGCTGTGCTCTGCGAAGAGAGGATGTGATGTACACTGAAGATCTACGAAAGCAGCAGAAGTCTTCCCAGGAGGAACTTGATGACAATGAGCAGGTAGAGTGTCACCTTCATCATGTTAGAGCAGTACATGGTGGAGAGTTCAGCACAAGCCAGGCAGGCTATAGTTGACACTCGGTTCTAATGCAGTGACTATTCATTGATTGTAAAGTTATTGCTGCTGAAAGTTTAAGCAGTCCCTGCTGTGCCCAGAAGCAAATGCACCCTTTCTTTGTTTTCTCTTCACTTTTGCTAATAGAAGTGAATTTTCCAACTGCTTGAAGGCCCCAGCATGTGATGGGCCCACATTGAGCAATCAGAAGATGTTAAGATACACTGAACATTAGGGAAAGAGTAGCATTCCCATAGTGTTCTCGGATGGGTAACCTGTGGAGCTTAGTTCTTGTAGCTGCAGTCTCAATGATAGTAATTGAACAGGTGATGGTGTAAAATAGCAATAAATTTATGGAAGTGAATTACTATCTGAAATGACATGTCAGCTATGCCATCTACAGCCTCAGAAACTTTGTTTTTTTGTTTCTATTCCACTATAATACTTGGTCTGTTGCATGGTTGGGTATAAGTAATATGTCAACCCCTGGAGTCCCAGGATGTGCCAGCAGTGACAAGGATTCCCAACAGTTGCAGGATGCACAATAGCATGAAGGCACCATAGAGGCTAATGAGCTAAGAATTATGTGAGATAATGCACTAGTGAACCCCCTTACCCCCATGGTAAAATTCAGCTCTGAGTTAACGTTTCGGGTCAGTGATCTTTCATCAGAATTCAGCAACGAGTTTCCACACATTTGGTTGAAGATTTTGATTTATTTCCCTTTTCATTTTACAGTCTTGTGATTTCTTTCCATTCTTCCTTTAATGATCACTGTTCTGTTTTCTAATTTTGTGGATTAAAGCTTGTTTTTGACCCTGGTCCAACTCAGTGCACTGTTAAACAGACTTTGCTTCTTTCTGCTCAGTTACAATTAACCAGTCAAGCTATCCAGAATTCACAGAGAAATTGTGGCTCCTCACCTCCAATTTTATGATTCCCTTCTTGAGCTATGAATATATATTCTGCAAGTTTTAAAATTCATTCTCTATGGGGCATAAGTACCAGTTCTAACCTCCCTGATTTCCTTCATCATAATATGAAAGCAAATTCCCCTCAGCGCTTTCATGAAGCAATTTCAAACTCAGAAATTCTTCTCAATCTAGTTTGTTTAAAAAGATGAATGAAATACTAATGCATTATGCATGCCTCGGGACACAAGTTCCTGATGAAGGGCTTATGCCCGAAACGTTGACTCTCCTGCTATTCAGATACTGCCTGACTGGCTGTGCTTTTCCAGCACCACACTCTTCGACTCTGATCTCCAGCATCTCCAGTTCCCATTTTGTCCAGGTCACAAATTCTAAGTATTTTATCCCAAGCTTGTCCTCCCAGGGACATCTTTGCTTGAATACTTTTCCGTGGAGCAACTGAAGAACCGGGAACTGGTGATGTTTGCATTCATTGTTTAGTGTACATCAAAACAAAAATCTGAATGAGATTAATCTGCCATGTTGTGTGGTTAGGAGTGAAGAATCACTCCAAAAGTATACTTTCAAAGCTATTCATTTGAAATACCATCTGATCCGTTTAAAGGTTTAGATTTCAGAGAATCTCACAATACTATGGGCTATGTATTTACAGTATACACGTGGCAAATAGCATCAACAAATAAATGCAATTATATTTGAGATGTTAGCATATTAAAACAAAAGCTCCTGCATATTTTCAGCAGGAGCTTTCTGAACCTGCCCCAGCCCTGCTGAAAGTGTATTGGATAGGTTATGTCAAGGTAATGTCACCATAGTCCCAAAGGACTGTCGAGCTGCTCACTCATTAGAGAGAGGTGACTGGTGGTTGTTTAACCTGGGGGTCACCATGCCTCAGGTGAGGGGAGAGCAGAATCCTTTGTGATAACCTCAGCTGGCATTGGAATTGAACCCACACTCTGGATTGTAGGTGATGCTTTCTCATATGTTAGTTTTTGGCCATTCTTCCAGCTAACCCCCACTTACAGCATGGAGCAAACTGACGTGTTTACCCTATGCTTACCCTTGTGAAGCTGCAGCTGCTAAATGGCCCTTCCTTTCATTGACAAACTGTATTTGCAGAAATTCCACTGGGATCCTTGCATATAGGAAAAGCATCCAATAATGAATGAACAAATAATACAGTCTCCAATCATATCCCACTTGTTTTTACCACATTCAGCTGTCTGTAAGCAGCAGCGAGCACAGAATCAAAACACCTCTTCATTTTCTGGCCACTACTTTCTTTCTCTGCTAGGCCAGTAATTGAGCTAACTAGCATTTCAAACAAAACCAATATATTTCACTGTTAAAAATCATACAACCACCTGATGAAGGAGCAGCACTCCGAAAGCTAGTGCTTCCATTTAACCTGTTGGACTATAGCCTAGTGTTGTGTGATTTTTAACTTTGTACACCCTAGTCCAACACCGGCATCTCCAAATCATTATATTTCACATTATACTGTTCTTATGGAAAGAAAATATTATTATTGTCACTCAGGAATTGTCATTTCTAGTTAGAAATGCATGTAAAGAATTCAGCCACTGAGGCCTACTTTATACCTCCTCCTCAGGGTGGCATTGCTAAACATCCCTAATGGCTAAGGACTGATTCTGTGCGTGTATGGGATACATCACAGGAGCTAGTTATTATGTTGCTTCTGAGAAACTTGAATACCAAAAAGCCCACTCACTGTTCATCGCTTAACAAGCAGGTTAAAAAAAAGTGAAAGAGATAGAGATTCTGCTGATAGTGTGTTGTGCGTGTATAGAACCTTATGATGGATTGAAAATGTGTCATATCTTGGATCATAAAACACGATGTTTTAATATTTATTTATAGGAATTCATAGCTTGACAGTGCTCTGACAAGTTTTGAATCTCTTCATTATCTTCTAAATGGACCATCTTTTCTCTATTTAGGGGAAATACATGACTGATCAATATTTTGATGTTATGTCCAATAGGCTGGTCTGATCCTGGTGAGATAAATCACTGATCTGGTAATAGGCATCCTCTATTTTCAAGACTGGGAAACTCACCAGAGAAAATAATGATTATTCTTTATAATAGAGTTCCTTTATTTCACAGGCACCAACTCTAGGGGCTGATCTCCACACCACACCATGCAAGGATGAAATGGAAGTGGTTGGGGAACTGACCCAAAAATATTGGCATGTCAGTTTCAGAAGCATCCTGGTACTTGGAATGTTAAGGCAGGACTGTGACCCTATTGACCTCTCTCTATCAAGGCCAATGCAAGTATTTCTTAACTTCTCTAAGAACTAGTTAGTGGAACTGGATGGAATTCTGAAGGGGGAGAAGCTGCCACACTCAGAGTGCAAGGGAGATGAATCTGTCCAACAGGAAAACTGCAGCTGACAGTGGAGCATGACTGTTGGATTGAGGCTTTAATGAGGAGGTGAAGGGGAATACCAGCAACAGCAGAAACAGTTATCAGAGGCTCAAGAGGCTCCAGCAGTGGTAAAGCAAGCATTGTTCGAAGACAGGAAACAGGCAGTTATCAGGCAGTCTGCCGAGAAAGGTGCACAAGGAGGCATGGTTAGTCCCTGCAGATGAGTAAGGAAGCTTTCACCTCCATCTACCAGCTTAGGCAGGCAGGTCTGCAGCCATGTGATTTGAAGAGCTGTGCCACCAGTGCTGAAGATCACGGTGACACTGAGCTTCCTCACCACCAGCCCCTTTCAGACCTCACCTGGGGACCTATGTGTCAACTCCCAAGCAGCAGCGCACAAGCGCATTCATGAGTTCATTTATGTCCTTTACAGGAAAGCAATGCAGTTTGCCTGGTTCACCATGGATGCTGAAAGCCAAGATGCCTGAGCTCAGGGAATTGCAGCTGTCACTGTGCTGCCTCAGGCGCAAGGGGCCATCTACTGCACACACTCTGCAGCTAGTCAGATTCCAGAACAGGAAAGAATTTCACTTCTTCAATGTCCAGTTCGTGGGTCACGACAGGCAACAATTTCTGTAGGAACGTGCCTGCTCTCCAAGGAGCTGTCACAAGCTTACAGTCTACACAACTCCCAGGCTCTTTGAATGTCTGCGCCACCCTCATCCTTTCCAAAGCTGTCTTCTGGGTGATAAGGAATACACCAAGAAGGTGTGGCTAATGACACCAGTGCAAAACCCCAGATTGATGCTGAACAATGTGATAATGGTGCCCATGCATTCACTACAGCCATCACAGAATTCTCCTGAAGTTGAATTTCTGTTGACTGGACTCCTCAGGAGGAGCACTCAGGACAGGCATTCCCAAATTGCGAATTTTTGTTGCATTCTGTACAACCTCGGTCAGCAACAGCAGGAGAACTTAAAAAGGGAGCAGGTTGCTTTTCACTGTATTTTAGTGTGTTGTTCATTGTAGAGTACAAATGACAATAAATCACTCATCATTCATTCATGGAATAAACCTCTGCCCCCCTTGGATGAGAAAGGAAATTCAGCACAAACGCTAAGGGAGCTGGTGCCAATGCCAAGATTTTGGAAGAAGTCAGAACAATAGTCATACTTTGAAGATAGGCTCGGGAACATTTGAGGCAGCTAGATTTGAGGGCAAATGAGTGCCTGAATATTTGAAGTAATAACCAATTGAGGCACAGAGGCATTGCTCCCTAAGGAAAAGTTTTTTCTTATAATGGTGAAATATTATTCTGTTTGTCATATATTTTCAATGATGTTGTTTCCTTTGCATCAATAACCTTCTGTTCAGTTTCTTGGTCGGTGCATCAATTTGAAGTTATAGAATCAGAGTCCGCGCTGACCAGACATCCCAATCTGATCTAGTCCCATTTGCCAGCACTTGGCCCATATCCTTCTAAACCCATCATATTCATATACCCATCCAGATGTCTTTTAAATGTTGTAATTGTACCAGCCTCCGCCACTTCCTCTGGCAGTTCATTCCATACATGCACCAACTTCTGCATGACTTCTGCATGAAAAAAGTTAAAAATCACACAACACCAGGTTGGCAGAGAGAAATAAACAAGTGCTTTCTGAGTGGCAGGTAGTGACGAGTGGAGTACCACAGGAATCAGTGCTCAGACCCAGCTACCCACAATTTATATAATGCTTTAGATTAGGGAACTAAATGGAATAGTTTCCAGATGACACAAAGTCGAGTGGGAGGGTGAGCTGTGAGAAGGATGCAGAGATGCTTCAGTGTGATTGGGTGGGCACATGTGTAGCAGATGAAGTATAATATGGGTAAGTATGAGATTATCCACTTTGGACACAAAAACAGGAAGACATGTTATCATCTGAATAATAACAGATTGGGAAGGGAAGAGCTGCAGTGAGACTTGGGTGTCCTTGTACACCAGTCACAGACGGTAAGAATGCAGGTGCATCAGGCAGTGAAGAAGGCAAATGGTATTTTGGCTTTCATAGTGAGAGGAATAGAATACATGAGTACCGGGATGACTTGCTGCAATTATACAGGCCCTTGGTGAGACCACACCTGTAATGTTGTGTGAGTTTTGGTCTCCTTATCTGAGAGAACATGTTCTGTCTATAGAGGGAATGTGCCTACAGTGTAACATATTGAGTCCTGAGATGGCAAGACTGACATATGAAGAGAGACTGGGTCTGCTAGAATTATATTCACTAAGGTTTAGATGAATAAGGGTGTTCTCATAGAAACCTATAAAATTCTAACAGAACTATACAGGGCAAACACATTCTCAGGATATGGGGTAGGCCATTTAGGACTGAGACAAGGAGAAATGTTTACACCTAGAGAGTGGTGAGCCTGTGGAAATCTCTACCACAGAAAACAGTTAGGGCTAAAACTTTGAATGTTTTCATGTTTTAGGGCTAATAGAATCAAAGGATATGGGGAAAACACAGAAACAGGATATTAAGTTGGATGATCAGCCATGATCATATTGAATGACAGAGCAGGATCGAAGGCTGAATGGCCAACTCCTGCTCCTCAATGCTCCTGCTTTCAATGTTCTATGTTTCCATGCACAAAACCAGTGATGGTCCATAGAGACAGCTATGCTCTTGTATGTCAGAGCCATGACATCGGGTAGATCCTCTTCCCTTTCTCACTAGTCTCTTTATGGTCTCTTGCACCTCTGTCCAATGTATCGCTATTTGCCTCTGCATCTTTATCAGCTAATTTATAACTGATCCAGGGGCTCATCATCTATACCAGGCTCAGTATGTTCTTCAGCAGTTTTTCAAATGAGAGAGACTTCAACTGTTTCTTTCTGCTCTGTTGTTTTCCTTTGCCAGCTCTGTGCTTGTCAGAATGTGATGCCAAGCTATTCTAGACACATTATACACTGAGGTGAATGGCTGCACTGGTGGAGAATGAAGTTGGTACATTAGTCACCAAGGTTAATACCTGTAACAAAAACAGAAATTGCTGGAGAAACTCAGCAGGTCTAGCTGTATCTGTGGAGAGAAAACAGAGTCCACATTTCAGGTCCAATGGCCCTTCTTCAATGACGGGAATGTTGGAAGGTGAGTTGGAAGGCCTTGACGGTGCAATTTCAGAAATAGGCTCTGAAGGATGGGCCTAATGAATGAGGCTTTTCCTCACCTGAGGGTCTGGGATCCTGAGGCTGCAGAGAATTTGTTAGTGTCAGAAGCTGTCAGTCTTCCTCAACTTTTTATTAAATTATTGCTACTTAATGAGCAGCTGGCAGCTCCCTGAGCAACTCTGCAAACTCTGCTGCCTGCTTCTCAGGACCATAAGATAGGCAGCCCATATCCTATCTGGACATGCTCACGTCAGCTGGTGTACGTTCTTCTCCTACCGAAGATGAGAAATTTTAAGAAGTATTAGCATTGTTGCACAAACACGTTGGTTGCATTGAAAGACACAGAGTTGTGATTATCCTCATGTAATATTTGTAAGAATGGGATCCTGGAGAAGTTACTAATTCAAGGACTGTGGATGGAAGATTACTCAGTGATGTCAAAAAGCTAGAGTTGATGAAAATCAATGAAGCTTTATAATATGTGAGGGCCGTATATTCCTATGAGCTGTTCATTTAGACGCTACATTTGTCCTGTGTTATTGTCCCATACAAGCTTTGTTGAGAAGCTATCAGATATGTAGGTCCTCCTCGTCGTGAGGAAAGATCATTGAGCTGGTAGTGTGGGTGCTGCTGAGTATCGTAACTCCTTTTATGTTTGAAGTGTGAACCCTGGCAGATGTGTAAGATGTGGTGCCACTGGTGACCCACTGGTACTTTCAATGAAATGACGACATTGATTATACATAAGATCTGTGATGTTGAACCTGGCGCCCAATCTCCTGTGTGATAGTCCAAAGCAATGGCAAGTAGACAATCTAAATTACTCACACTTAAAGGAGCATGGAGCATTGATCTTATGATCAACATCATTGATGAGAAACTGAACTGGACCATCCATATAAACATTGTGGCTACAAAAGCAGGTTAGTGAATAGTAATCCTGCAGTAGATTAACTCACCTCCTAAAGCTTGTTCATCATCTACAGGTACAACTCAGGAGTGGGATGGAATATTCCGCCACTTGCCTGGATGGGTGAAACTCCAAGAAGTTTGACACCATCCAGGACAAAGCAGTCTACTTGATTAGCACCACATCCACAAACATTCACTTCCTCTCCCACCAATGCTCAGCAGCAGCAATGTTTACTATCTGCACTGCAGAAATTCACCAAAGATCCTTAGACATCACATTCTAAACTCACAACCAATTCCACCTGCAAGTTCCCCTCCAACCCACTCACCATCCTGACGAGGAAATATATCGCTGTTCCTTCGCTGTCACTGGGTCAAAATCCTGGAACTCCCTCCCTAATAGCAATGTGCTACCTCCAGCACATGGACGGCATCGTTTCAAGAAGGCAGCACACCATCTCAATGGCAACTACGGATGGGGATTTAACACTGGACCAATCAAAATTCTCACATTCCATGAATGAATAAATACAAACAAAAACAGTGACACTTATCCTGGAGGGGCAGATCAGTTATCCTTTTGTGGTACAGTATCCCATCTCTCCATTCCAGCTGGTTCTCACAGCTGCTGACTTCGGCTGCCACCTCGGTCCAGGCTGCCTTGGACCCTCAAAAAGAACCTTTGTTCTATCCCTGGGAAAGACCACATCCCTTTCCTGCAGATATCCGACAGGAACACCTCGAGGGATGTGGTGCTGAATCATGAGGCTGTCTTCCTGGTATGTATCCAACATCTCCAGGGTGGCTGAGGGTGATGGGCCAAGGGTTACAGTGAGTGAAGTGCTATCCAGGTGCCTTTTACATACAGCATCTGAAAGCTGGAGGCTGGAAGATCCCAGCAAGGGGTCAGAATCTCCAACCCACCACAACAAAAAAATTGATAGTTTGCCTGCATATGAATATGCAAAGAAATTAAAAGAATGTAATTGCATGAGAAGACCTTTTCTGCCTTAGATGGAAGTACCATCCACGTTTACACAAAAAAAGAAAATTCCACCTTGTCACTGCAAGTAAGTACTGATGTGTAGTTAAACTGAAATATCAAAAAGATTGCAGTGCAAATTGTACTGTTATGCCATTAGCTTCAGTGAAATGGTATCTGCCCATCCACCTCCACATTAAAGTGCATTGACGTTGTGTGAAGCTTTGTCTTTGTGTGATGGATGTAAACAAAGATCATCACAAGAGGTTAACTCTTGTCCATTTCAATTTTAAGTATCCTTTTAGCGACATGGCAAGTGTTAGTCACTGCCAATCAGCCTTTATAAATTATCACATCTTCTTTCTTCAGGTTTTAATTGCTGTGGAAGATCTTTTTTAAAAAAGAAATTTTCCTCTGGCTATTGTTCTCTTTATCCAGTTTTTCTTTCCCTTTATTTCTCTTTGCGTATCTGACTTGACATTGAATTCCCCCATTGTAATTTACACCACCTTCTTAGTTCTTGTGCTGCTAATTTCACAATCTTTGGATCTAATTGCTTAGGGAGATGCAAATTTGTTTACCTTGTTCACTCAGGTCCCAGAGGCCCCTCACTCTGATGTTATCAGCTCATTGTTGCAAACCATCGTATGGAAAGCAATTAAATTCTAAACATGCAAGAGTAAATTTAATTAAATGCAGAATTAAGTGTTGGATAACTGCTATAACAAAACCTGGCGCAAGTAGATTTTGTACAAAAGTGCTGATAAACAAAAAAAATTTAGCTGGTAACATTGTTCAGACAACTTGTAAATCTAGATAATGAGGTAATAACCTGGAAATGATCATTTAAAACTGTTTGCAACCTGCTGGCAATCTAAGGAGTCTGTTATCATGTGCAATTCAGTTTTAGCAATCTTATGCAAAGATATTTTAATATAGGGATCCCAACGTGCACTATAGCACAATGAATATAATTACGCAAAATAGGAATCAATGGCATCCTTGTAGTCTTATTTTAAGACAGAATTCAAAAAACGTCAATTTTGGGATATTTCAAGAATAAAAACATTGCAAGTTATAGGCTTTCAAATGTGGAAGATCTTTTGATAAACTTCCCCTGGATTTTATACAGCAAAATAACAGTTAAACTCTTTAATTCGTAGTCATACAATGTGTTCATTTTATTCCATTACTATTCGAGACATCATTGGCATCAGCACCTGCAGAAAAATAGGACAATTTTGAAGTATTACCTAATTTCAGAACATCTTTAATCTACCAATGAGAATAAAGGTCAAACTAATTTGCTTCCATTCCAATGTAAATTATATTTGATGTATTTTTTCTTGTCACATGGTTCAAGATGAACTGAATGCTTAGTAGTCGGTACTCTTTTAAATGAAATTGAGATACCACTTGGATTTGTCACAAATAGTAGGACTTTTTAATAAGATTAGTAGTTTCCTACTTTTACATCAGCATTTTAAAAATATTTATCTTTTTGATTTGCTGACATTTATGCATTGCAAAATTGCTGATTTTAGCTGGCGTGGAATCCCACATCGCACAGTCTGTACTTTGCCAAATGGACAGTCTTCACGTGTTGGTAAGCCATGGAGGCCTTCAAATTTAAGCATAATGCTCTCCTCAGTTAACATCCATCCACATACTTGCTGCTGGGAATTGTTAGGAAAGGATAAAGATTGGCAATTCTGCCTGATGTCTTTCTGCCTCTCAGAACGTGGCACTCAAAGCACTCGTTTAACTCCAATTATCTGTCTGATGTAAGTCACCTTAGCACAAGCCAGAAATCAAACCCACTGACTTAGCCTTCTTAAGAAATTTATTCTCTAGCAAATTAACATATTGGTTTCCAAGTATACATTATGTCTTTCCCGTGAAATTTAGCTAGTTCAAATTTCAAGAAGAATTTGCAGCTCTTGCTTTACTCTATGCCAAGTTAAAACATACTTTTCTTATAAAAGCAAAATACCACAGAAGCTGGAAATCTGAAAAAGGAACATGAGATGCTGGGAACACTCAACAGGTCAGACAGAGGGGGAAGATAAGGGTCAATACTTCAGATAAATGAACTTTCTATATATGTTTTATCCCTCGGGAAAATATACAGCTGATCTTTGCTCTTGCAATTGAGAATCTGAAATGTCAATATTTCGATTTAGTTTTTTTTGAAGTGCATTTGGGTTAAGTAAAGCTTTATTCACAGTATTATCCTTTGTTCATTATTTCATCTACATGTTTGCTTTGATGTACAGGATTTTCTTCAGCTTCTCTGTTGAGATAAGAGTTTGATGTCTGACAACACAGATCTGCTCCAAGCCAAGTTATAACTTACTATTATTTAAAAGATGATTTATCATTGCATTTTCAAACAAAGCTTATTCCTCAGCTTGAGTATATTGATTGAGGCTACTTTAGTGGAAAATTGCTATTTGCAGATTTTGTACCATTAAAACATATATAATTCATGATAAAAACCTTGTAAAGCATATTGCAAACATCACTCAATCAATAGAATTGCAGGAGTTTCAAAGTTTCTTTCTATGTAAACCCCAACCATTTTCAATATCAAGCAGAAAGTGAGAACTGCAGATGCTTGAGAGTCAGGGCTAAAACATGCAATGCTGGAAAAGCACATCAGGTCAGGCAGCATCCAAGGAGCAGGAGAGTTGACATTTCGGACATAAGCCTTCATCATTTAACCTGATGAGGCATGGTACATTAGCGAGACCAAGCAGATTCTACAACAACGCATGAACGGACACTGCACAACAATTGCCAAACAGGGATGTTCCCTCCCAGTTGGGAAACACTTCAGTGGTCAGGGACATTTGGCCTCAGATCTTCAGGTGACCATCCTCCAACGTGGACTTCGGAATACGCAACAGCACAGAATGGCTGAGCAGAGTCTGATAAAATTTCTTTTTTAAGAAGATCTTCCACAGCAATTAAAACCTGAAGAAAGAAGATGTGATAATTTATAAAGGCTGATTGGCAGTGAGGATGGCCTCAACTGACACCTAATGTTCATGTTACATGACAGGTGACCCCACATACAATCTCTCTCACATATACACACACACACACACACACATACACACAGACCCTCTCTCATACACATGTTCTCTCTCATATGCACACACACTCACACCCATGCACACACCCTCTCACAGGCTTATATTCCGTTTCACACGCATACACTCACATGCACACAGTCACACTCTCTCTCCCTCATGCCATGATGTGGAGGAGCCTCTCTCTCTCTCTTTCTCTCTATCTCTCTCTCTCATGCACACACACGCGCGCGCACACACACACACACACAAATCTATGGGGTGAATTTGCACTTGCGGAACTGTATCTGCAGACACATTCTATTTTGCTCAAAAAGCATACAGTCAGCAGACAGTCAATCCATGTAACATTTTATAAATTCCTACTTTGGAATATCTCTCTCTCTCATGCACACACACGCGCGCGCACACACACACACACACACAAATCTATGGGGTGAATTTGCATTTGCGGAACTGTATCTGCAGACACATTCTATTTTGCTCAAAAAGCATACAGTCAGCAGACAGTCAATCCATGTAACATTTTATAAATTCCTACTTTGGAAATAGAAGCAGTCTGACTCAAGATTGCGATAAAGACAGACTCGAATCTCACACCTTTAGTGCAATATCTGAGCTGAGATGTCACTTTTTTATATAAAACCTTGAGTTATCTCAAGAATGTGACTTAAAAGAAGTTCTGGTATTTACATACAAATAAACTGAAACCTGTAGCCCATTCCAAGACTTAACAGCAATCTAGGTTTGTTTAATATATTGTTTCAGTTGCATGACACTGTAACCTTTTGCTATAAATTCTGTGTCATTTGATCCTACTCCATAGCTACCTAATGAAGGAGCAGCACTCTGAAAGCTCATGCTTCCAAATAAACCTGTTGGACTATAACCTGGTGTTGTGTGATTTTTAACTTTGCCTTCAAAGGATGCCATTTGTAACTTTGTTGAGTTGTTTCAGTACTGTGCCAGGGAGCTAATTGATTAGAGGGATTGAAACATGGTATTTCAGGAAAGATGTGGGAGACAACAGTATAGAATCATAGAATCCCTACATTGTGGAAATAGGCCCTTCGGCCCAACAAGTCCACACCGACCCTCCGAAGAGTTTCCCACCCAAACCCATTCCACACATTTACCCCTGACTAATGCACCTAACCTACACATCCCTGAACACTATGAGCAATTTAGCATATTCAAGACATTTGATTCTCCAGGGCCTAGGACACCACCTCCCACTTGGGTGGACAATTTATGTTACCTTTTGTGGACAGGACATACCTGCATAATTTTCCACATTGCCCTGTAGATGCCACTTTTGCAGTCAAAATGTAACAGTTTAGGCAGAGAAGGAATTACTTCTGGAGTATAGGTCTTCAGCACCTCCAGTAAGATGTTTATGAGGATCATTGTGATTGCTGTATGCGGGACACTCAGCTGTTTCATGATATTGCTTTGAAGTGAATTGAAATGGCTGAAAACTGACAGCTGTGATAGTGGGACCATAGGACAATACGGAAAAAAATCATATGTCACTTCTGGCTGAAGATGGTTGCAAATGCTTCAACCTTGCATTTGCATCCAGTGTTCTGGCCTCTGCCATTGTTGAGGATGTAGGTTTTCATGGAGCCTCCTAATCTCTTGGTAGTTGCTTAACAATCCATCATCATGCATGATTAGGTGTGATAGAACTGCAATATTTTGCTCTCTTCAGTTGGTTTTAACTCAATCCATATCGTGATGCTTTTGCTCTCTAGCATGCATGCAGTCTTTGGTTGTAGCTTCATTAAATTGGCAGTTTATGTTTAAGTACATCTAGTGCTGTTTTTGCCATAGTATTCTCTATTTCTCATTGAAGTAAGCTTGGTTGCCTGCTTGATGGAAATGGAGAGTACTGTTGCTGGGCCATGAGGCTACAAATAATATTTGAATACAATTCTGCTGCTGATGCTTCCAAAGTCTCATGAAATCCAAGTTGTAGCCACCTAGATTTGTCCTTAGTTGTCTCACTGAGTATGGAGTCCGACACTTCATGACATCCTCAACATGAGGCAGAGTTTAGTTTCCAATATATCGCAATCCATACATAATGTAAATAGTAATGAGTGTTGCTAGAATTAATTCTGCGATTTTCTTTGTTAGGAACATGTCTGACAATTTTAACACTGATCTTAATGTATTGTTATGTGATTCACATGGAAAAGAAAGATCTAAATTTGCTATTGTTTTTGGACTTTATTGTATTTAAAGATTGTTCAAAGAAGCCTTGTTATTTTACCTTGATAAATGATTGGAAAAAGTACTATTATTTAGAATCAAATATGTAACTTTAATTATTTCATAGTGATCATATTGACCTACATTATATTTTTAAAAAGTATGACATTTGATTTTTTTGAAGGAGGCAACTTACACTGGTAATGCTACTGGACTAGTATGCCAGAGGCCCACGTTAATAATAGAGGGACAAGGGTTCAAATCCCAAAGTGTCAGCTGATGGAATTTAAATTCAATTGAAATATCTAGCATTAGTCTCAGTAATGTTAACCATGACACCATTGCCAATTGTCATCTATCCATCTGCTTCACAAATTGCCTTTAGGTAAGAAAATCTGCTATCATTACCTGATATGGCCTCCATGAGGCTCTTAAATGCCCTCTGAAATGACCAAGCAACCTTTCAGTTCAAGGACAATTAGAGATAGGCAACACAAGCTGACCTTTAAACCATGCCTAAATCCCATTTATTATAAATTTATCCCAAGAATAAATTAATCACTGAATGCTGTTGTTTTGTACTCACGATTGTTTTTTGGTTTAGATGTAATCAAGACCCGGACTGAAGGCAAGGATGCAAATCATTCACCTTTAAGAGGTAACCAGATACAATTGCCAATTCTTGGTCTTGGTATACTGTGTATAAATCAACTATTAATTAACTTATACTAATAGTGCACAATTAAGAGGAGAAATGGCTAAAATGTTGGACATTCGAAGGTGTAGATTAATGATAATGCAGTTTAGTCCAAATAATTGAGTTCATTCTTGGTGCTCTGCAGTGTTTCCAGTCAACAGATATAGAGCCTAGATTTTTGCCCAAAGTATATTTTCCTTGGCTCCTAATCAGAGCTCCCTCACCAGAGGTATATCTATTACTGCCATGGGAAGGGAGATATAGTAGAGCTTTGCAGGACTGAATTATCAAAATGAGGGGAACCCAAATTTAAGGAATGAAAGAGCCACACAAATCAACTGTAAAACACTTTTTTCATGCCTTGGTCTGAACCACAATCGACAAATAGGTATAGTTTGAGGCCCTGAGGAGAGGGAAGGATACCCGTTTATAGACTTTCCTCAAATACATACAATCTGAGAGATTCTGGCAATACCACAAGATCAGGTGCCATTGCATTCTACCGAGGCTGTCATGACACAGAGAAGAAAAAAAAAATTAGATGGGTTTATGGTACCACCATGTCACTGCAATCTAAAAGGTTGGGATGGTCAATGATTACCCAGACATCTTTCTGCTGCAGCAGAAGGAGAAGAATCCAGAATGATCCGTTAGGGCAAGAGATAATCACAGAATAAAAGGTCATCCATTTCAGACAGAGATGAGGAGGAACATCTTCTCTGAAGGTAGTGAATCCATGCAATGCTTTACTTCAAAGTGCTGTTGAGTTTGGGTTGTTAAGCATATTCAAGGCAGAGATGGGCAGAGTTTTAATCAGTAAAGGAATCAACGGTTATGGGAAAAAAAGCAGGAAAGTGGGGTTCAGCGTTTTCAGATAAGCCATGACCTCATTGAATGGGAAAGCAGATTTGATGGGCGAATGGTCTACTTCTTCTCCTATGTATATGGTCTTATAACAATAAAAGAACAATTTTCCATTTGTTTATAGCTCTTTCAAGCCCACAGGGCACCTCAGAATGTTTTTCAGCCAATTCAACAATTTGAAGTTTAGTCACTGTTATTATTTTGGCAAGTAAATACTGAAAAATATAAATGCCATCTCAGTTTAAAAGCTGAATATGCCACCTTCAAAATAAAAATTAAAGGAGAAAATGGGATGTAGAATTGTAATAAATTTCTTAGGGTAGCACATTGACTTTATTGAACAGGTCCCAAAACCAATCTGAGTTCCTAATAAGATAACTAACCAGCTGACTTACACACTTTATCTGTTGCATAGCTGCAGTTTAATATAGTACCAGTGCTAGGAATCTGGGAAGGTTCCAGCAGTAGTGAGTACTTCTGCTGCTGGTGAGCACACAATAGCATCAGCGGGGTGCCATAGAGGTGTGATGCATATGTAATGACTTAAACTGCGTGAGAAAACATGCTAGAGAAAACTTCCATGAAACGGCCCGAAATTGCCACTTTGCAGACTTTTAATAAAAATGTATATTGCTTCTGATAATGCAGCATTAATTTTTAATACTGCATCCCTACACACTATGGATTCCAAGATAAAATAACAATGGACTCAGGAGGGAGGCAGAAGAGAGGCAAATGGAATTCAATTGGGAAAAGTATGGGACAGTGCATTTCAAGAGGGGATAAAAGGTAGAGAAATATACAATAAATGGTAGGATACTGAAAAGTAAAGTGGAACTAAAAGAGCTTTAAGTCAGTGTCTACCAATCTCTGAAGCTGCCAGTGATCACATCCATCTGATCAGGAGATGATAGAATATGTCCAAGGCATATGTCATTTCAGTATTAACATCATCTGCTGTGGCTGTGGAGACCAATTCGTGAACAGCAGTCCCTTCCGCAGCTGACATAGATAAATAGTGTTGGCCAAGTATGACAGATGTTTTTTTCTTTTCTCATAACACCAGGTTGCTCTCTCTTCTGCCACCTGGTGTTATGAGCAAGGCTGGAGAAGTGTTCTGTCACTGTAGGCCCATTACTCCATAGGTCACAACGTAAAAGAATCAAAAGAGATTTTTCAGTAACTGAGATCAGCAATTAAATATCTTACCCCATATGAGATTATAAGTGAAAAGGCATATCAACCAAGTTTCTTAATAAATGCAATTATTGCAAGTATAGCTCTTCCAGAGTCCCCTTGAGAAAGTGAGCTTCTTCAACTGCTGCAGTCCATTTGGTGTACAATACCTTCAAAAGAGAGAGTTCCAAGATTTGGACCCAGTGACCTTGAAGGAACAGTGAGATATTTTCAAATCAGGGTAGCGAGTGGCTTGGAGGAGAATTATGTGGTGGTGTCCCCATTTATCTACTGTCCCCATTTGTCCATCTAGATAGTAGGGGTCATGTGTTTGGAAGTGCTATTTAAGGACTTTTCATGAGTTTCTGCAGTTAATCTTACAGCTAATAGACATTACTGCTACTGAGCATTGGTAGTGGAGGGAATGATTTTTTTTAGATTTGGGCTGTCCAGAGTGCTGCTTTGTCCTAAGTAGTGCCAATGTCTTGAGAGTTGTTGTAGCTGCATTCATCCAGGCAACTGGGGAGTGTTCCATCACAATCCTGACTTCTGTCTTGTAGATGGTGGATAGGATATGGGGAATAAGTAGGTGAGTTCCCCACTGCAGGATTCCTAGGCCTCTGACCTGCTCTTGTAGCCACAGTATTTATATGGCTTGTCCATTTCAGTTTCTGATCAAGAAACTCCCAGGATGTTGATGGTGTGGGATTCCTTGAATGTCATGGGGCAATGGTTAGGTTCTCTGTTGTTGGCAATGGTCACTGCATGGCATTTGCATAGCAGAAATGTTAGTTGCCATTTGTCAACTGAAGTCTGGATATTGTCCAAGTCTTCATTGAATCATAGAATCCCCTAATAGTGGAAGCAGGCCATTTGGTTCCACACCAACCCTACGAAGATCATCCCACCTAGACCCACCCCGCTACCCTATCCCCATAACCCTGCATTTTCCATAGCTAATGCACTAATCTACACATCCCTAGACACTACGGGTAATTTAGCGCAGCCAATCCACCTAATCTGCACAGTCTTTGGGAAGAAACAGGAGGACCTAGAGGAAACCCACACAGATATAGGGAGAATGTGCAAACCCCACACAGTCACCCAAGTATGGAATCGAACCCAGATCCCTGGCATCCCTGAGGTGGCAGAGCTAACCATTCAGTCACTGTGCACAAGTCGAGCTAGTCTTGCTGTGTTTGAGCATGGACTGCTTCAGTATCTGAGGAAGTGAATGGTGCTGAACAGTTTGAACCTTATGATGAGGAAAGGTAATTGATGAAGCAGCTGAAGATAGTTACTCACTATGCCGAGGAACTCCTGCAGACTTGGCCTGGAGCTGAAATGATTGACCTCCAACCACAACATCTTCCTTTGTGTTAGGTATGACTCTAACCAGCAGGGAATTTTCTCCCTGATTCTGATTGACTCCAGTTTTGCTAGGGCTCTTGGATGCCACACTCAGTCAAATGTGGCCAAGTTGAGTTCAGTTTTAACAACATCATAAATGCCCAAAAGAAAATGTTGCCATGGGATCAGGCTAATTCAGCAAAACATTTAAAATCTGAATAGCAAAGTAAGAAACAAAATAATGGCTCAACTTATTTCTTTGATGCAAGTGCATGATGATTCTCACATTCGCAATGTTTCTTCTAGTTAAAGTATACTTTTCTGTTCTCCATTCTTTCAGGTTTACTTTTTGTCCAACAGCTCCCAACTGCATTTATTTTAAACTTTTCTTTTAAAGTACATCAGCTTAAAAGAGGATGCTAACCACTTGTGTAGTCCAAAATCTTCAAAGGGAGAAGGGAGAGTTTACATTGAGTCATGCCAGCAAATAAAAATGAACATTTTTTTATATTCCATAATTGAATAGGTGAAAAGCACTTCCAGCCGCTTTTATTGTCCATTAATATATAAATTTTAAAGTTTACACATAAAAGTAATTTCTCTTCTGCTGTTTTGAAATTTGGCAATTGGGGGCTACCTTAAATTAAATTGTTAAGATATTGCGTATCTCTGTCAGACCAGCCTGTCTCTTTTGTCATATAATTTTCACTTTACAATGGCCTGTTTCCTTGTTTTAATGACCTGCATGGTCATGTGGTAATGTTAGAAATGTCAGCTTAACATTTGGAAGCTTTTCCTCGTATTTATAGACCTGGGTGAAGCCAGCGACAGGATAATTAAAGATAGCTGTCACTGTGAGTGCTTTGCTCAATAAGTGGTAGGTCATCACAACAACTGTATGAGATATGAATGACACAGCTGTCAGTTCCCATTAAAAGCAGATGAACAAGGAAGTGAAAAAGACAGGAATAAATAAAAAATCAGGAACTTGCTAGTCAATCTATTCATGAAAAAAGTATCTGATGCACGATACACAGATCGCAAATCATCAGGTGCAGTCAAAGTGTATATCCAATGTGTTTTGCCTTTCTTTGGAAAATTACATTTTAACTCTCTAAAAGTTAACCGTGCATTGAAAGATTCTAGAGGCCCTTAAGATACCCAAGTAGCCATGGGTAATGGAGGCAAATTCCACACAATTGTCAGCTTTATTTCACTAAAATTGAAGATCCATTATATATTCATAAATTTCACTGTTTGACATTATATGGGTTTCACCATATCACAAAAGGCATGTTTTTGCTGAGGTATTAGTATGAGAATGCTAATCTTATGTGAAATATTTAATGTAACCCAACTGAACATACATTTTTTTTAATGAGACCAGGTTTCTCCTAAATACAGTCTTGTTTTTGATTATTTATAGTCAATTGCTAGAAAATATAACATGTGCATTTAACAAGTGTTAATTCCATCTCTGTTCTGAGTGAACAGCTGCTTTTGAGAAAAATAACAAAACGATAGCCTATTTCTTAGGAATACAAGTTGGTAATTTAACACTTTAGCTCTGATCTGATATTCAGACAGATTGTGTTTGATAGATTAAAAGCTCAGTGCAGTTCACTGTGGTCAATTTGTTTATCAAAGTTCATACTACTTAAATTAAAGAAAAAAGCATAATTTGTGAATCGTTCTTGTCTAATTCAAACTGAATTTCAAATTCAGTCATTTTATGATCACTATTTGGAAAATGTTGCCTGAATTAACCTTTATTACATTTATTTTTCCAGTGGTATCACTGGCAACTCCAGCATTTATAGCTCCATCAGTTACTGCCCTTTGATTCACAATGTGCTTGATTCAATCAGACAGATGCAAATTACATCAGGTAAATACAGCAGATTTCCTTCTCTAAGAACATTGGCGAACCAGACAGGTTTCATGATATTTGATGCTGTTTTGAAGAGACTAGTTTTTATTTGATTAATTAAATATGAATTTAAATGCCACCGGCTGGTATGGTGGGATTTGAACACATGACCCCAGAGCATTAACCCCGGCCTATGCATCACGTATTCACTAGGCATTGACATTGTATTACCACCTTTCATAACTCATTAACAAAATGTTTTTTCACTCATTACTGAACATACATGGCCTTATCCATTGTTGTTTCTCAAAAAAAAAACCCAACTTTAAATTGTTGGAACAGGATAGGTGGGGAATTAAAAGAAAGAGGATACTTGGCCCATCTTCCCACTGTCTTCCTTCCAGATCCCATTACTGCCCTGCCATTTTGAGCAAGTGAGCAGTATACCCATAGCAAGAGAGCATTCCCAGGACTTTCACTGAACATGGGAACATTGGCAGATTCCCAATCCATTTAGTCCTGCTTAATAGTGGGTGCATTATGTACTAATAGAGATCCAGGAAGGTATGGTTTTATTTCACTTTAAAAATTTCCATGGGCAAGAGAAGCAGGAAAGTGTTCTGACAGATGCCACATGATAGTTTGGGGCATTTACCCCAGGCCTCAACCCCTCACTGCCTCAATAATATTTTATTCCCCAATCCCCTGAATGCTGGGAAAGGATCACCAATGTCTAAATTTCTGGCTTGTAATATTCCTATTTCAATTTTCTTTTCAATCCTTATATCCTGGTAAAGGGTCCACACCTAACATCTTACATTTGTCTATTCTCTCCAGTGACCTATCTGCTCGGTATTCCCAGGATTTTTTGCTCTTGTTTCATATTTCTATCATTTCCAGATTTCTTTTACTTTTTGATTGATGGCCATATTGTTTATTAAGGTCCAAAGGGATGAATATCAAAGATCCACAAATAATAAAACAGCACATTCCTTGGTATAAAATTCCCCAAATGCACTTATAACACTTAAGACCTAATTTTAGTTCAAGATTACAACATGGGTTAATCATCTTTATGGTTGCAAGATTTATTATTATTGATTATCAAAATAACAGTAAAGAATCAAAATTGAGGGTGTTTATAAAGTGCATAGAGCATTCAATATTGAGATGTTATTAGTTCATTGTTATTTGATTAGTTGTCAAAGTTGACTGATTTGAAATTTCCATGCATTGTTTCATGAGCTCATCATGAGTGACAGTTTGGGATTTTTTTTTCAATTTTAATACAATGAGACAAAGCTATACGCAGGGTTTTTTTTGATAATTCAAGGAAAAAAATCGGTATCATTGCAGAATGAATAAGTAAAATAGATTATTTATTCCATTATCTCGCTGCATAGAAATCGGCATTTGCTGATGCCATTTAGTAAACACTCATGAAAATTATTTCCTGCCAGCTGACTCCTCTTCCACCAATTATACATGAGGTTTCAAGTGAAGGGTATAATGGATTTAATCGTTTAAAGATGTCCTTTTTCTTGCCATCTGAAATTGAATATCTGAATGCTGGTGCATCAAGGTCTGTAATTCACTGCTCTTACAATAATATTCATATTTAATCAAAAAAAAATTTAAATGTTAAATTGGTCAGCACTTCATAAAAATATTTTCAGGTCAGTTTAATCTACGTGTGATCAATTTTTGTCATCGAATATAAAAGTGGTTAGTCTCATTATATTACTTGCAATCATTAAAATGTCAATAGTTTTCCATAAAGTCACTGAGGTGGAAAAGCTATTAGATTTGACTGCCTTCTGATTGATGAATTGCTTTTCCAACAACTATGCAGACTGGAATTGTATAAGTCTTCTTTACAACAAAGTTTAAGTCTATTAACTAAGTCATTTTGTGAAAGGATTTATGCAACACACTATTTAGAGGACGTAATTTAATATTTATAAAAATGCACATGCATCAAATCAACTGATAGTTCAAAATGCTTTGCTCATTCTCTTGTGAACTTTCTACTGATGCAGGGACAGCTTTGTTTTTCTGATGTGTGTCTGACCATAGAAATGATAACAGATAGTGTGGACAGGTTTTCAGGCCCTACTAGGAACAAAGAGGGATTGTCCTGAAAATTCCTACCCTGACCAGAGTTCTGGATTTCCAGCATCATTCCTGATGTCACGATTTTAGAGGAGGTTGGAGTCAGAAGGGTACCTGCCTCAATTTGGTGTGTTGCCAACCAGGCTTGTTAAGACACTTGCTTCCTCCAAGTAAAGGAAACTGACTGTAATTTTGTAGCTGACATTCAGTTTCCCACATCAATATATAGTTTATACCAAGCCAGAAGGTATCATGCCAAGCAGGGATACATGCCCGTGCGGCATGCCAACGTCATAGAGTCACAGAGAACAGAGATGTACAGCATGGAAACAGACCCATCAGTCCAAACCGTCCATGTTGACCAGATATCCCAACCCAATCTCGTCCCACCTGCCAGCACCCGGCCCATATCCCTTCAAACCCTTCCTATTCATATACCCATCCAAATGCCTTTTAAATGTTACAATTTTACCAGCCTCCTCTGGCAGCTCATTCCATACACGTACCACCCTCTGTGTGAAAAAGTTGCCCCTTTTATATATTTCCCCTTTCACCCTAAACCTATGCCCTCTAGTTCTGGACTCCCCCACCCCAGGGAAAAGACTTTGTCCATTTATCCTATCCATGCCCCTCATAATTTTGTAAACCTCTATAAGGTCATCCCTCAGCCTCCAACGCTCCAGGGAAAACAGCCCTAGCCTATTCAACCTCTCCCTACAGCTCAAATCCTCCAACCCTGGCAACATCCTTGTAAACCTTTTCTCAACCCTTTCAAGTTTCACAACATCTTTCCGATAGGAAGGAGACCAGAATTGCATGCAATATTCCAACAGTGGCCTAACCAATGTCCTGTACAGCCGCAACATGACCTCCCAACTCCTGTACTCAATACTCTGACCAATAAA
>NC_057723.1:35641765-35660370 GCF_004010195.1 Chiloscyllium plagiosum
AGTTACCCTTTTGTCCTTAATGTATTTGTAAAAGCCCTTTGGATTCTCCTTAATTCTATTTGCCAAAGCTATCTCATGTCCCCGTTTTGCCCTCCTGATTTCCCTCTTAAGTATACTCTTACTGCCTTTATACTCTAAGGATTCACTCGATCTATCCTGTCTATACCTTACATATGCTTCCTTTTTTTTCTTAACCAAACCCTCAATTTCTTTTGTCATCCAGCATTCCCTGTACCTACCAGCCTTTACTTTCACCCTAACAGGAATATACTTTCTCTGGATCCTCGTTATCTCATTTCTGAAGGCTTCCCATTTTCCAGCCGTCCCTTTACCTGCGAACAACTGTCCCAATCAGCTTTTGAAAGTTCTTGCCTTATACCATCAAAATTGGCCTTTCTCCAATTTAGAACTTCAACTTTTAGATCTGGTCTATCCTTTTCCATCACTATTTTAAAACTAATAGAATTATGGTCGCTGGCCCCAAAGTGCTTCCCCATTGAAATCTCAGTCAGCTGCCCTGCCTTATTTCCCAAGAGTCAAGTAGGTCAAGTTTTGCACTTTCTCTAGTAGGTACATCCACATACTGAATCAGAAAATTGTCTTGTACGCACTTAACAAATTCCTCTCCATCTAAACCCTTAACACTATGGCAGTGCCAGTCAATGTTTGGAAATTCAAAATCCTCTACCATTACCACCCTATTATTCTTACAGATAGCTGAGATCTCCTTACAAGTTTGTTTCTCAATTTCCCTCTGACTATTAGGGAGTCTGTAATTACAATCCCAATAAGGTGATCATCCCTTTCTTATTTCTCAGTTCCACCCAAATAACTTCCCTGGATGTATTTCCAGGAATATCCTCCCTCAGCGCATCTGTAATGCTATCCCTTATCAAAAACACCACTCCCTCTTCTCTCTTGCCTCCCTTTCTATCCTTCCTGTAGCATTTGTATCCTGGGACATTAAGCTGCCAGTCCCTGAGCCATGTTTCTGTAATTGCTTTCCCAGTCCCATGTTCCTAACCATGCCTTCCCTGTTAGGCCCCTTGCATTGAAATAAATGCAGTTTAATTTATTAATCCTACCTTGACCCTGCTTGCCCTGATTGTTTGACTCACTTCTGTTCTCAACTGCACCAGTCTCAGATTGATCTCTTTTCTCACTATATCTCTGGGTCCCACCCCCCTCCACCTTACTAGTTTAAATCCTCCCGAGCAGTTCTAGCAAATCTCCCTGCCAGTATATTAGTCCCCTTCCAATTTAGGTGCAAACCGTCCTTCTTGTACAGGTCACTTCTACCCCAAAACAGCTTCCAATGATCCAAAAATGTGAATCATTCCCCCATACACCAGCTCCTCAGCCATGCTCTATCCTCCTATTCCTGCCCTCACTAGTTCGTAGCACTGGGAGTAATCCAGATATTATTGCTCTCGAGGACCTCCTTTTTAAATTCCTGCCTAACTCTCTGTAATCTCCCTTTAGAATCTCAAACTTTTCCCTTCCTATGTCATTGGTTCCAATGTGGACAATGACCTCTTGCTGGCCCCTCTCCCCCGTGAGAACATTCTGCACCCTCTCTGAGACATCCTTGATTCTGGCACCAGGGAAGCAACACACCATTCTGATTTTTCGCTGCTGGCCACAGGAACGTATGTCTGTACCTCGGACTAGAGAGTCCGCTAACACAATTGATCTCTTAGAACCCAACGTACCCCTCATTGCATTAGACCCAGTCTCAATACCAGAAGCTTGTCTGTTCGTACTACATTCCCCTGAGAATCCATCACCCCCTACATTTTCCAAAACAGCATACCTGTTTGAAATGGGTATATCCACAAAAGACTCCTGCACTAGCTACCTACCTCTCTTACCTTTCCTGGAGTTAACCCATCTATGTGACTGTATCTGAGACTTTCTCCCCTTTCTTATAACTGCCATCCATCACATACTGTTGCTGTTGCAAATTCCTCATTGCTTCTAACTGTCACTCAACCGATCCATTCGATCGGATAAGATTCGCAGCCAACAGCATTTATGGCAGATATGAAGAAAGAACCCACTCTACTCACTACTGCAGACTTTCTGCAGGTCACACTTAAAAACAATACACTTATCTGCTTCTGTGCTGTGAACTTCGCCCAAACAGTTCCTCCAAGATCAGTTGTGAATTTCACTGTTAATTTTCCCAGACGCTGTTGTATTATGGCGTAGATTTCAGACCAGATAAGGCTGTATCTTTAAGATAAGTCACATGACACAATGTTCCAAAATGAAGATATCCAACTTGTCTTCATTAACTCTCACTCTGTAATAGTATGGGAGTGTTTTCAGCTGCCAGGTATGTGTAAGTAATGTATAGTAAGTGTAATTGCAGAACCAAGATCATGTGTGTAAATCTGTGATATTGGAGCAATGTAAATAGTTAGTGCTGCTACTAGACATCAAGATATCTGACCTAACAAGAATCGAATCTTTGTGAGTTATGTTACATGAACATGTACCATTAATTAGACTAAAAGCTAGTCAGGAGAGTCAATTAGTGACAGCAAGTGCCACACTAAATGATGTTACAGTGATGGTTTCAACCCTAAGGTACTAGGGACAATTTTAGCCCTTAATTCCAAAATGTGTTTTGTTAAAAAAGACTAAGACTGCTACAAAGACAAAGCAATTGCAAGTTTAAACAAGTTCTGTGTTGGATCAATAGAATATAACATCTGAGTATGCCAAAGAAATTTCAAATGGACTAGACTGTGATCTCTTATGACCATAAAGATAATGAGGGGCTGATGATCCCTTGCTCAAAAACAAGGCACTCACTACAGATCCCAAACTGCAGACAAATTTACCCATTGAAAAATACATAAAATGCAGGCTGTTAAAAGTTAATTTCAACTTCACAGGAGAGCCCAACATAGATCCTCCACATATGTGTAGTGTTTACGTTCAAAATGAGGTCAAACTGGAACTAGATCCAAATTGTAAAACAAAATTCTCCGTAACGAGCTGCTCTGTACTGACTGGTGCAGCTCCATTATGTGTCATTTGGAGATAGAGGGTAGTGTGCATTGATGTTTAAATCCAAGGGGATTGAGAATTAACAACTAGCATTGAACTAATGTTCCTTCGGAAAGGAAAACTGCCATCCTAACCTGGTCTGGCCTACATGTGCCTCCAGACCCACAGCAAGTGACTCTTAACTGCCCTCTGAAATGACCTCGTAAGCCATTCAGTTTTATCGAACTGCAAAAAGGTTTTTTAAAAAGGAAGGAAACCAGAAATACCACTATCTCGACACTGAAGATGCCAATGCAAACTCAGCCTTGTCGACCCTGCAGAGTCCTCCTGACCAACATTTTGGGCTAGTGCCAAAATTCGGAGAGCTGTCCCAAAGCCTAGTCAAACAGTCTGATATTATCATACTTTACACACAAAGTCCCAGACAGTACCCTCTTTATCTGGAGGTCGGTCCTGTCCCAACAGCAGCGGAGACACAGCAAAGTTAGTGGCTGCACAGTGGCATACAAACAAGAGGGCATTGACTTTGATTCCACATCCCATGAAGTCTTATGGCATCTATTATGTATTGCCCCCTTAGCTTATGAATCAGTTGTCCTCCATGCTGAGGAAGCACTGAGGGTGACAAAGAGGGCTTGGCAGCACCACTACTGACTGACTAAGTCCTGCCACATCCAGTTGTGAATTGTGGTGGACAATTAAACAACTCACTGGAGCAAGAGGCTCCACTCCACCATTCTCAATGATGAGCGAGTCCAGCTCATCAGTATGAGATATAAAGCTGAAGGATTTGCAACAATCTTTGGCTAGAAAATGCCAATTGGCTGATCCAGCTCAATTGAATCTGATGTTCCACTGCATCATAGATGCCAGGCTTCAGACAATTTATTTTACTGCATGTGATATCAACAAATAGCTGAAGACATTGAAAAATGAAAAGATAATGGGCCCTGACAACATTCCAGCAATAATACTCAAGACTTGTACTCCAGAATTTGCCATGCCCCAAGCCAAGCAGTCCTGGACAGCCCCAGCACAGGCATCTAGCCAACAATGTGGAAAATTGCCCAGCAATGTCCTGTACTCAAGAAACAGGGCCAATCCAACCAGGTAGATAACCTCCACATCTCCTAGTCGAGATCATCAGTGAAGTGTTAAGCAGCACTTGCTTATCAATATCTCAGTTTGAACATCACTAGAGTTACTCAGCTCCTGACCGCATTTAGAGGAGATCTGAGAAAATTGTTTTCACCCAGAGTGTGGTAGAAATATGAAATGTGCTGCCTCAGAGGGAGGTGGAGGCAGATATTGTTGCAACATTTCAGAAGCATCTGAATGAGTACTTAAAATGCCAGGTTACAGTCCAACAGGTTTATTTGGAAGCACTGGATTTTGGAGCACTGCTCCTTCATCACGCGGTTGTGGAGTATACTCCACAACCATCTGGTGAAGGAGCAGTGCTCTGAAAGCTAGTACTTCCAACTAAACCTGTTGGACTATAATCTGGTGTTGAGAGATTTTTAACTTTGTACAAGCCAGTCCAACACCGGCACCTCCAAATCATAAAATGCCAGGGCATAGTAGGCTATGGATGAAAGGTAGGTAAATGGATTAGTTTGGTGTTTGTTGGTTGGCTTAGACATGGTGAGCAACAGGGCTACTTTCCATGCTGTATGACTCAATGGCTCTATTTCAGCCTTGATTCAAACATGGACAAAAGAACTGAACTCTGAAGGCAAGGTGAGTGTGACTATCCTTAATATCACAACCATATTTGACCAAACATGACATCGAAGAGCAAAACTGAAGTCATTGGGAATCAGGGGAAATCTCTCCACTGGTTGGAGTCATACCTGGCACTAAGAAAGATGATTGTGGTTGTTGGAGGTCAGTCATCATAGCTTCAGGACATCACTGCAGCAGTTCCTCAAGGTAGTACTCTCACCTCAATCAGCCTCACTTATTTCAATGACTTTCCCTCCATGATAAGATAAGTGAGAATGTTTGCTGATGATTACATAATACCCAACACTATTCAATGCTTCTCAGATACTGACACAGTGTAATGTCTAAATGCAGCAAAGCCTGGACAATAGCCAAATTTGGGCTACAAGTGGCAAGTAACATTCATGCCATACAACTGCCAGTCAATCTCCAACAAGAGAAACCAACCATTGCCCCATGACATGCGATGGCATTTTTATCACTGAAGCCCCAACTATCAAAGTCCGAAGGTGACCATTGATCAGAAACTGAATTGGACTAGCTGTGTAAGTGTTGTGGCTACCAGAGCAGATGAGAGGCAAGGAATTCTGTCGCAAGTGACCAAGGTCTATCCACCTGCTCTGTTAATAGAGAAGTACAATACTGAGTCTCATTTAGTCATATTCAGAAGTGAGAAAATGATAATGGATTATAGGGGCTGTTTAACAGTTGTATGTGTGTATATCCGGTAGCATTTTCAAATCTACTTGCTGTTGTCCTTAGTGTCTCACTGGTTTTAAGAATAATTCCATCTGATGAATTTTATGTTTTCCATTCGGCGGAGCTACAATGAACATGTGGAAAACTTATCAGTTGTAAAAACTGAACATTCATAATAAATTTGTGAAATCTTTTAAAAGATCTTCTCAAGTTAAGTAAAATTGAGAAGTAAAGAGGGCCATGTGATCTCTTAGGTGATCTGTATGGTAACAAACCTGGATTGCTTAGTTAACCTGGGGACAGAAAAATCCAGATTGACATTTTCCTGAGAGTACATTATGTAATATTCACACTTGTAAACAAAGACTAGAGCTGCTATGCTGACTGTACTTAGACTTTTGGTCTGCAGGTTTTTGGTCAGAATCAGGGACAAAGAAAAAGGTGTCACAGAGAGAGAGACACCTATGTAGCTGGTGAGGTCACTGAAAACATACGGGTTGTGAGTTTTCTATGAGCTACGAAGCAAACATTTGGCAGAAAATTGTTCTTGGTCAAAGAAATGCATCCAAGTGCAATTTAAGAATCCAGAAGATTTATCCTGGCATTAGCTAGAAGGATGGGCAGTGAGTGGAGGGAGAAGCGGGAAGCAGTGTTAACCTCAGCCTTACTATTCAGTTCCTAATTTCTTGAAAAGGTGAGAAAAATGCCATTCGATGTTCACTGAAATTACCATTTGACGAAACCCAGAATCGTGACCCTGTCACTGGGACTGATGTTGGATTGGTTCATGTAAAAGTTGCAACTCTTCAAAGAACAGGCAAATAAATATATTGGTCCATGGGGATTTCAGTCATGTCATAACTTAATTGAGGGGAGGAGGGTGTACGTTTTCTGTAGTTTAGAATACTATTGACTGAATAAATATTCTTTAGTAGAGGTTGCTTTTAGTTTGTTGCTTTTACTTATTGTGGATCATGTAAGGTGAATCAGGCTACATTTTATTGATCAGTGCAAGAATGCATAGAGGGCAAAACACCCTCAGACTCCTGAAATTCATCTCAACAATTCAGCATATCTCTAGAACATTTACTGTTTTTGTAGCATTTTATTGTCGACAAGAGTTATATGATGGAACACATGCTTTTCTCTATACTTCCAATTCTGCACTTACATGACTAGGTAAAATAAAAGTCACCTGAGCCTTTTTCTTCCATTATTCTTCAGCCCACATGAAAATATCCCGTCCTGTACTTGCTCTGACCTTCTTGACTCTCAAGTTCCCCCTTCCAATCCTCTTTTCAAAGAAATGGTAATTTATCAAAAAATAGCAATTGCTGAGTTCATCTAATCCTATACTTACCATTGTCAACAAAACTAACAGATCTTAAGTCACTGCTTTGGTTCTTATAACTGTAACCCATACCCAAATTAATCTGTAGTCCCAAATAATTTCTGCAAGTTCTGCAAGACGAAGCAAAGTTTGTAATTTCACGCAGCTATGTAACTTTGCACTTTAACTCTTTCACAATAAAGTCTTAAGTCTTGAAATCCCATGTAGTTGCTTTAAACTCATTACGGGAAATTAAAATCTCAAATTGAACAGTTGCTACAAGGATTATGTCACTTTCCGACTTAATACCTGACAATAACTCAGTTTGCCAGCGTGTCCAGGAAATCTTACTCTTCCCAGATTGCCTGTTAACATTTGTAGGAGCGTTTTCCCCTGACAGGGAATGAAAACTCAGAAGGCAGGCAGACCTCAGGCAAGTGTAAGTTTATTCATGCAGGAATCTGTTAAAGCAGGAAAAGGGCCAAAAGATCTTCTCAGAATCTGGCCTCGATGTATGAACTCAATTATTCGTTTAATCTTTGGCTCAGATCAGAAGATAGATCAACCACACACTCTAACATTTGCAGTAAAGAGTAGTCTTTTTATACATTTCTGTATTACAATGGTTACATACAATATAACTACAGTCGTTCCCTCCTAATCCATACACCTAATCCGGTAAAACACCTAATTAATGATAGATACCCATTTAACCAGCCTCAGCTTCCCATGATCTCATGGTGTTTAACAGACACTATAATCTCTCGGCCTTGGAATTTTTCTATGCATCCTGTTCATTCATATTCCAGAGTTTATTGCTATACTCCTTCCGGCCTCTCAGGCTGGCTTTATCTGTAGAGATGGTTTGAATTTGATTATTTGTTGTATCTTATGTGCTGCTTTATTCATTTCAGTTATTACTCTTACATTGCTCACTATTCTAATTTTTTAGATTAGATTAGATTACTTACAGTGTGGAAACAGGCCCTTCGGCCCAACAAGTCCACACCGACCCGCCGAAGCGTAACCCACCCATTCCCATACATTTACCCCTTTACCTAACACTACAGGCAATTTAGCATGTCCAATTCACCTGACCTGCACATCTTTGGACTGTGGGAGGAAACCGGAGCACCCGGAGGAAACCCACGCAGACACGGGGAGAATGTGCAAACTCCACACAGTCAGTCGCCTGAGGCGGGAATTGAACCCGGGTCTCTGGCGCTGTGAGGCAGCAGTGCTGACCACTGTGCCACCGTGCCGCCCACTAATTATGCATGCAAAAATACAAAAGACAGTTAGTTTCAACTAGTTTCTATAAAATTTGTAATATTGATTTTTGTTAGGAAGTTACTTATAACTATAATGTTAAATACCCCTTTTCCTACTCTTAATATTTTGGGCTGTAAACGATCCATTTTGTTCAGGGCACATGATGGTATTTCCTGAAGCTAATTAACTTTCACATCTAGATCGAAATGCTTTTTCTTTGATACTTTTATTAAACGTTGGTTATATGTGTACATTCTTTATGCTAAAAACTATCCTTATGATTCCCAATGGAATTTCTAATTAAAACCTATTACAGAGTAATTCATTTCAAAGAAAAAACTACAAAATAACTTTAACTGTTGTTCTGATAACGACTTAAGGAGGTGACTGGGTTGATCTCATGCCTGGTGTTCATTCATTCACTGTGGCAAATACTTTTCCATTAATGAGGGCGAAGATTAGTTGCTTGCCTATTTTAGAGACATGCCCTTATCAGTAGTGTCTGGAATGCGGTACTCATGGCCTTGGTGTAACTTGGTTCAAAGATGTTGGAATATTGCATGCAATTCTGGTCTCCTTCCTATAGGAAAGATATTGTGAAACTTGAAAGGGTTCAGAAAAGATTTACAAGGATGTTGCCAGGGTTGGAGGATTTGAGCTATATGGAGAAGTTGAATAGGCTGGGGCTGTTTTCCCTGGAGTGTCGGAGGCTGAGGGGTTACCTTATAGAGGTTTATAAAACCATGAGGGGCATAGATAGGATAAATAGACAAGGTCTTTTCCCTTGGGTGGGGGAGTCCAGAATTAGAGGGCATAGGTTTAGGGTGAGAGAGGAAAGATATAAAAGAGACCTATGGGGCAACCTTTTCACTCAGAGGGTGGTATGTGTATGGAATGAGCTGCCAGAGGAAGTGGTGAAGGCTAGTACAATTGCAACATTTAAAAGGCATCTGGATGGTGATACGATTAGGAAGGGTTTGGATGGATAACGGCCGGGTGCTGGCAGGTGGGACTAGATTAGGTTGGGATATGTGGTCGGCATGGACAAGTTGGACCGAAGGGTCTGTTTCCGTGCTGTACATCTCTATGACTCTATGTCTCTATGTTGTCATTTTCTTTAATTAAACGCTGGAACAGACTGTTCATCTTATTTATTTCCTGTCAGCCATATTGTGTTCTAATTCTAAGGCTGGCTGTTCCTTTCTGTTTGTTGGCCATTTTGTGTGAGCAGACATGGGCCATTTTGTTATAAGCATGTAGCATGTACCCCTTCAATATTATAGCAGAAAAATATCCTAATATTCTCATAAGAGAATTTGACCGCACAATTACTGTTCTGTTAAGCCAAAATTACTAAAATAAGTTAGAAAATGAATTTCTCCTCTGTTGTCATGCAGACGAAAAAGCCAAGGCAAGTTCAAAAAACAATAGAATTAGTTGTTGCCGAAGGTTAATTGAGATGGTGTAGAGGTGGTGGTGTTGGACTGGGGTGGGCAAAATCAGAAGTCACACGACATCAGATTATAGTCCAACAGGTTTATGTGAAATTACAAGCTTTCAGGCTGCTGCTCCTTAGTCAGATGACTTCGCCTGATGAAGGAGCAGCGCTCAAAAAGCTTGTGATTTTAAATAAACCTGTTGGACTATAACCTGGTATCATGTGACTTCTGACTTAATTGAGGTGAGTTGGGAGAAATCCAACGGAAATGCAACCTTTTACATTTCAAATAACAGTGATTAATTGACTTTTCCTATATTCCTGTTCCTTACACTCTCACTTCTATTTTGATGATTTTTATTTTGTTTTGATGATTTTGCATTTACTTTTGTATAATTTATGACATAATCCAAGAGCTTTTTAAAATAAGATGAACGCCTTGCTTACCTTTACAGGAATGTTCCTGGGGATTTTGTGGGTGTGAGCCACAGCACAAACTGAAATGATCAGAAATGCTTCACACATTCAAAGATTTTTAGCATAATATTTTGAATATAACTGTCGGTGAAATAATGCAGATTAATAATTGTTGTCCATTGCTTGTGGTTGAAACAGAATATTTTGTCTTGGTGTTGAGAGAAAAAAAAATTGCAGAACTGCCATGTGATATTTCACTCCCACAGAGACCATGTGAAGATTTGTAGTCTATTTGAAAAATAGCTCTGGAAACAGCCTGAGTCACCTTGTTCTTTTCTCACACATTGTAAATTTTCTTTTCCTTCCATTCATCCAGTACTGGATCTGAGATATACAACCCGATAATTTCGCAATAGTGGAGAATTCGAGACGTGATGGTAGAACTGGATGTTATCTGTGTACATGTTAAAATAATATAGCATTTTTGAATTTTGCCAAAGGGCAATATGTAGATGAGAAATGAGAGAAGAGTTAAGGATCGATCTTTGTGGGACATCATGATGTGGGAGCAGGAAATGTAGTAATTGCAGGTGGTTCAGTGGCTACAGTTAGACAAAGAAAATGGAACAGACAAGTGCAGTGGCAGTCGAGACACGCCGCAGGAGGATAAGTAGAGGACAGTTTCCTCTGTTGCAACGCCGAAAGAATGAAAATCTATGAAAATATTGGCTAATAAGACAATCCAAAGGATGGGTCATGCAGCCAGTAGTTCAGCGATAATCGGGTCAAGGAACAAGGAGATTGGGCATGTGAATAAGATGAGCTTGGAGATGGAGTAAGTGACGATAGCAGAAAAGCTAGAGTAAGATGTAAGCTCTGAACTTGAGCAGAGTGGTGGATTAGTGGACGTTTGACACAGTAAGTTCAATGGAAGAGAGGGACACTGCCTTGGTAGTTGATTTGATGGTCTTGATTTTAATGGAAATTAAGAGTTCCTTGCACTTACTGCTGCAGGTAAGAGTGGAGGAGACAGAGGAGAGATGGTTACCAACATGTTTTCGGTGAATGGAGGCTATCTTTCCATTCCAGGATAATCCTGGAATAGCAAGTAACTCTCACAGACAAGATAATGTGTTTTGGACTCAAGTCTGATCTGGTAGTGGATGGCTAAACTAGTTGTTTGCCATATCCTTTCATGTTTGTGTTCCTTTACCTTAAAAGAACACAAAGATCAGATATTGAAAGTCCTGCTCTACCGTTGTTATGCCTACTTTTACTACATGTTTATATAACCTACCCTGAAGAAGGGCTCATGCCCGAAACGCCAATTCTCCTGCTCCTTGGATGCTGCCTGACCTGCTGTGCTTTTCCAGCAACACATTTTCAGCTCAGATTAAGTTGATGAAAACGGTACTGAAATGATTGCTATGATAATAGAGCAGAACTGTTTTAAAGTTTGGTTTTATGATGTAATTTTGGCTATAATTACTGATTACTGTAATTTAACAAAACTTACTGTTAAGCTGTTAAATGAGACAAACCTGTGATTTAGCACTCAAGTGCTGATTTGATGCAATTTTCCTGGAGCAGTTGAGATATGTTCACTGAAGCTGCTAAGTGTCATGACTAATTCACTGGCTCAGAAACTGAATGAGAGGATGTACAAGTTCTCGTATCCAAGAGTCCAGTGGAGGAGGTCCAGAGGAGGCCCAGTGCCCTGTATCTACTGGGAGGAAGTAGTTTACATCATTATCTTCACATTCTTTGTTTCCCCTACCCTACAATAACTCTTGCTGCTCTGACTGGCATCTCATCCTCCTCCTATTCCTTTTGTGACCAAGCGGTAGCCCTAACAAATATTCATTGTTAGTGTTGCAACAAAGCCTCTGAACCCCAAAATACTCTGAACATTTTTAGCCTTTAATCTCCAAAATGCGTTTTTATTTAAAAAGAGGACTGCCACAGAGACAAAAATAACTGCAGGGATAAATTGTTTGGATGGATGGCTAAATTTCTGTGTGAGGTTGAAAGGATATAACACCTAAAAAAGGTGTAAAAGAAACTTCAATCAGACGGGAGTATACTCTTATAACTATAAAGTTAAAAAGGGGATAACAGCCACATGATCTACAGTAAGTAATCCCCTAAAGATTATGTTTCAAACTGCAAACAGAATCTTAACAAAAATATGTAAGTGTGAATTCCATAGAGTTTTTTGGAGGGATTCTTGCTGTGTATATTAAAGATGCTAATTGTCATTCGAAACAGTTTATGCAGCTTGCTGTGTACCTTCTGTAATGCAATGGTCCTACATAGGTTCCCATGTGCTACTCAGATTCCTACAAGATATCCCAAGTCATACCAGGGAGATCTCGAACCATCTCTTACCGAACATGTCTCATTCCTGATGAAGGGCTTATGCCTGAAATGTCGACTCTCCTGCTCCTCAGATACTGCCTTTCCTGCTGTGCTTTTCCAGCATCACACTTTTCGACTCTGATCTCCAGCAGCTGCAGTCCTCACTTTTTCCACGTCTCATTAGCTACCTAACCCTCCCCCCAACATTGTGTCCTGCGTGTCTGAATCTACTCCACTTTACACGTGCCATTCCCGGAACAACTCACCACTTACCAGATATCATGGAACTCCCTTGCATGCATACCATCTTTGAAAGGCCATAGTGCACATGGAAAAGCATTGACATACTGCTGTCACTCATCACTGACAAAGTATTGGTATAGCAACCACAATGCCACACTATGAACAGCACCATACAGTTTACCTGTGCTTAGCCACATTCTATCTAAACACCCTCTCTGAGTCAGCACTCCTCCCCCCCCCCCTCCCCCCCCCCCCCCCCCAATGCTTTTAGGTCACCTGCAGTTTACCTTTGTCCAGAAGGGATACGTCATCTACAGGCAATCCCATCAGACAAGTCTAAGTATGAGTTTTTATTGATGGACAGCAAGAGGGAAAACAAGCAAAACAAATACAGGCTGCAGTTTGCCTCCACATTGCAAACCAAATGATGGCACGATGACCTTGAGGATCCATGATAGTCGTCTGTATCCGGCTGGTATCAACTGGAATCGGGTGTCAATCAAATCTTGTCTGCCTTTTGGTGCCCAGCTGAGCTGAGCTCTGTCCAACCACAGAGTTTCCTCCAGCTCAGTGTCCTTATCCTACTCCTCGGAACTCTGCTCCGCTTTCCCGTAACGCTTCAACATTTATCACATTGCCCCCCCCCTGCCTACTGACCACAGTACACAAGGATGTTGCAAACACTGTGTCTGGATTATACTGAAGTGGCCATCCCCCAAACTGCTCCAAGCTGCAAAAATACCTCTTCAGCAGCTCAACCATCTATGCCTCTTGTTCATCAACTCCCCCTGCCTTCTTATCCCAGATACACCTGAACCATTGCATTCATGAGAGTACATCATTACACTTACATGGCACATGCTCCTCTTTCCCACAACACCTTGGAAGTTCCACAGATGATGGGATGCTTTTGTTTAACATTCACATTTTAAGTCATTGCCACTAACCCCTGCATCACTGAGATGACAATATTAGTTTTGCCAGCACCAGAAATATGTTGCCATCTGCCTTTAACTAAAACATTGCCATCAGCACATTTCTGCTGCATGCATTGCATATTGGCAAAGAAACGTTTACAAATGAATTATACCTGGACTTTGGAAACACACACTTCATGTATTTGCCCTTCAATGTCCTGACATGCAGCAGGTTTTGTGCTTTTGCCTATGTGAAAATGTTACCCCTCAGATCTTTTTTAAATCTTCTCCTCTCACCTTAAACCTATGCCCTCTAGTTATCGACTCTCCCACATGAGAAAAAAGATGTTGGCAAATCATCATCTCCATGCCCATCATGATTTTATATACCTCCACAAGGTCACCCTTCAGCCTCTGACACTCCAGGGAAAATAACCCCAGCCTAATCAGCCTCTCCTTATAACTCAAACCCTCAAGTCCCAGCACCATCTTTGTAAATCTTTTCTGCACCTTCTCAAGGTTAACAACATTCCTCCTATACAAGGACAACCAGAATTGTACACAGTAGTTTAAAAGTGGCCTGACAAATGTCCTGTATACTTGCAACATAACTCTCAACTCCTATACTCAATGTTTTTACCAATGAAGGCAAACGTGTCAAACACCGTCTTCACTGTCTACCTGCGGGTCCACTTTCAAGGAACTATGCACCCGCACCCCTCGGTCTCTTTGTTCAGCATCACTCCCCAGGGCTCTACCATTAACTGTATAAGTCATGCCCTGTTTTGCCTTACCAAAATGCAACACCTCACATTTATCTAAATTAAATGCCATCTGCCAATCCTTGGCCCAATACCCTGACCTATTGTACTCTGAGATAATCTTCTTAATTTTGCATTACACACCTATTTTGGTGCCATCTGCAAACTTACTAACCATATCTCCTATATTCACAACTTAGATCCCTTGTGATCTAACTTACTAACGAGTCCACCATGTGGAGCCTTGTCAAACTTTTTCTCAAGTCTTATGATAATATGCCTAAGTGCACAAAATGGATTTGTTTTAATACAGTCTCTATAAGACACATTTACTGATCCAAACATGTGTTTGCTTTCATCTGTTGTTTGACAGTGTGCAATGAAAAAGAGCTGAGGAATCTCGCTTCCAGACTGAAAGACTGGTTCGGGGCTTTACATGCTGATGCCAACCAAGACGTAAAATTTAAATCAATCAAGCAATCAGAGCAGACCCGTAAGTAAACCTCTTCACACGAGTTACTGTCAACTAAAATTAGCTTGCTAACAAAGGAAAACAGGTAGTGTTAACAGTCTATCAAAGAAATTGTCAACAATTATAAGGAATTTTAGGTTTTTGCTGGAATTGAGGATTCTCCCACCTTTCTTCTAAAACTATAAGCACAAGCATTTTATAAGATAGAGGCTCAGATATTTATATTCCAGTTTAATGCTGGTGCAAAATGCCTTTCATGTTCTGCAGTGCAAATTAACTATGAAAGCATGACACCAAGATGAAATGGAATAAGAATCACTCTTCCAAGCACAAACACTGGATTTAACAGTGAAAGTACAGAATCGGGGTGAAGCAAAACCATTAAAAACAATATTATCTTCGCAAGATTCGTATACTCTTGGTTTAACTTCCATCTGTGACCCTAAATTTCTGAACTTCACGCCATTATCATTTCTGTCCAGTGTCAAATTTATAAAAGAATGTTTTGGCAGAAATAGAGATAGATAACGATAGTGCAGGAGAGGTTGGATCATAAACCAATATCATTCGAATTAAAGTTTTCAATCTCTGCTCATTGCCTTTCCTATTTGAAATTAGATTGGGAGATATTGAAGTTAACGATTCAAGTCCAATTTGGTGGTTTTTCAGAACTGAAGACTTTTGAAGAGTCCAATTGGACTCAAAACATTGACTCCCTCTTCTCACAGAGGCTGCCAGGCCTACTGCATTTTTCTATTTTTGTTTCAGACTTCCAGCATCCGCCATATTTTACTTGTATTTGAAATAATTTTTAGTGAATCCATGGCAGCCTCATTTAAGTGATGGGTTTTTCCCAAAAGCCTAGATTAAGACTGATTATTTGAATTGATCATTCCTGTAGTGAGTGCCAGTACTGAAACTGACCAATTGAATGACTCTTTGCAGTAAAATATAACAGTACGCCAACCGGTAACAATGACATCCAATATAATCTGAACAAAAAAAAATCACAAAAGTTAAATTAAAATTTTGCCTTTACAACATCTGGAAAATAACACACCAGATAAACTAGGGATGATTTTGCCCTTACCAAAAAAACATGCAAAACATGCCAGTCTGGTGCCAAATGGCCCATTTTGAGAATCAGCCTCAATAGTAACGGGAATGCTCAGCAAGTCAATCAGTGTGTGCAGAAAGAAACAGAGTAAATTTTTCAGTTCTCTGCATCTCTCCCCATTTGCTGCCACACTGCTGAGCTTTTCCAACCTCCTGCTTTTGTCGAAATCGTATTGAGTCATTGATTTGTGGCAGGAAATGAATTTTTCTTTGGTTGAACATCTACCCAATAATAATCGAGAGTTCCTAGAGTTTACAAAATCTTCAGTCAGTTCTGGGAACATCCAAAACATTCTGATCATTATTTTAAATGGACCAAAATCCTGACTTAGAGACTGCTTCTCCAGGCAGTAGGTTCAATGAAACTTCACTGTAGTCACAGCATCTGCATCTCATTTTCTGGGTGCTACCATCCCAGTTTTAGCTGGCAGTCCTGTCCCATTTGTGTAAGGAGTTTGCCTTTTATTCCCTGAAATTATTTGCAGAGCAAATTGCTGGATTGAGCCTGGATCAGCACGTGGTGAATCAACACTTTCTCTGCTTTTCTGGTGGTGTATGGGAGTAAGTTGAGTAATGCATCCACTGAGCAATACACCGCTGGCCTCTTGAGCTCTAATCTCACAGTGGTAATGACACTGAAGCTGTCATCATTTACCATGATGCAGCTGCATTAGGTGTCATTCTATGCACAGAATAATGTGGAATTTCAAATTGCTGTCACTAACTCTATGCTCCTCAGGGGATGTACTGTTGAGATCCACCCAGTCTGTAATCAACTGGAAATTATTGAATGAGTGGGAACTTTTACTGCGCACCATTAAGTCTCGCTATGAATCTCTCGAAAGGATACACCTTGTTGAATTAGGTGTAACTGGTTTTTAACTGCATCTTAAGTTCCAAATTTCTGCTGAATACTCTCACTAGCCCTTAAAAACTTATTTTATCATATGAAAATTTCATAGCTTTGCATGCTTTACAGATTACATTTTTTATAATTTAGGTTTATAACATTTAATCTTTTTAATTTTTGTGAGGCATGACCTACCCCTCGCAAAGCCATGCTGACTGTCTCTAATCAAACTATTGTTTTCCAAGTAATCATAAATCCTGTCTCTCAGAACTATCTCCAATAATATGCCCACCATAGCCATAAGGCTGACTGGTCTGTAATTCCTAGGATTATCTCGATTCCCTTTCTTGAACAAGGGATTAACATTTGCCACCCTCCAGTCATCTGCACTACACCAGTAGACAGTGAGGGTGCAAAGATCATCACCAAAGGCACAGCAATCTCCTCCCTCGCTTCCTGTAGTAACCTTGGATATATTCCATCTGGCCTAGGGGACTTATCTATCCTTATGTTTTTCAACATTTTCAGAACATCCTCCTTCTTAACATCAGCCTGTTTGAACATATCAACTTGTTTCACATTGTTCTCACAAATGACAAGGTCCCTTTCAGTCGTGAATACTGAAGCAAAGTACTCATTAAGGACTCCACTACCTCCTCTTGTCATGGAGCTTGTCATAGAGCCCACAAGGGAGCAGGCTATTCTGGACCTAGTGCTATGTAATGAATCAGACTTTATAAAAAATCTTAAAGTAAGGGAACACTTAGGAAGCAGCGATCATAATATGGTAGAGTTCAGTCTGCAGTTTGAAAGAGAGAAGGCAAAATTGGATGTAATGGTGTTACAGTTAAATAAAGGTAATTATGAGGGCATGAGAGAGGAACTGATGAAAATAGACTGGAAGCAGAGCCTAGCGGGGAAGACAGTAGAGCAAAAATGGCATGAGTTTGTGGGTATAATTGAGGACATTGTACAGAGGTTCATCCCCAAGAAAAGAAAGATTATCCAGGGAGGGATTAGACAGCCATGGCTGACAAAGGAAGTCAGGAATTGTATTAAAGAAAAAGAGAGATCCTATAAAGTGGACAAGAGCACTGGGAAATCACAAGATTGGGAAGGCTACAAAAACAGAGGATAACAAAGAGAGAAATAAGGAAGGAGAGGATCAAATATGAAGGTAGGCTAGCCAGTAATATTAGAAACGATAGTAAAAGTTTCTTTCAATACGTAAGAAACAAACGACAGGCAAAAGTAGACATTGGGCCACTTCAAACTAATGCTGGAAGCCTAGTGATGGGAGATAAGGAAATAGCTGGAGAACATAACAAGTACTTTGTGTCAGTCTTCACAGAGGAAGACATTAGTAATATCCCAAGAATTAAAGGGAGTCAGGGGGCTGAGTTGAGTATGGTTGCCATTACAAAAGAGAAAGTGCTAGAAAAGCTAAAAGGTCTTAAAATTGATAAATCTCATGGCCCTGATGGATTACATCCTCGAGTTTTGAGGGAGGTGGCTGAGGAAATAGCGGAGGCGTTGGTTAAGATCTTTCAAAAGTCACTGGAGTCAGGGAAAGTCCCAGATGATTGGAAGATCGCTGTTGTAACCCCCTTGTTCAAGAAAGGATCAAGGCAAAAGATGGAAAATTATAGGCCAATTAGCCTAACCTCGGTTGTTGATAAAATTCTAGAATCCATCATTAAGGACGAGGTTTCTAAATTCTTGGAAGATCAGGGTCGGATTAGAACAAGTCAACATGGATTTAAGTAAGGGGAGGTCGTGCCTGAGAAACCTGTTGGAGTTCTTTGAAGAGGTGACAAGTAGGTTAGACCAGGGAAACCCAGTAGATGTGGTCTACCTAGACTTCCAAAAGGCCTTTGATAAGGTGAGGGCTCATGGTGTTCGAGGTGAGCTACTGGCATGGGTTGAGGATTGGCTGTCTGACAGAAGGCAGAGAATTGGGATAAAAGGTTCTTTTTCGAAATGGCAGCC